>NW_011889291.1:120549-148146 GCF_000151845.1 Pteropus vampyrus | reverse complement strand
TAAAATGGCAATTACTTTAAATGTAAATGGATTAAATGCTCCAATCAAAAGAGAGGGTGATTGAATGGATAAGAAAATAAGAGCCTTACATATGCTGCCTCCAAGAGACTCATTTCAGATTGAAAGACACACACAGACTGAAAGTAAAAGGGTGGAAAAAGGTGTTTCATGAAAGTAAAAATGAAAAAAAAAAACTGGGGTAGCAATACTTATATCAGACAAAATGAACTTTGAAACAAAGGCTATTGTAACAAGAGACAAAGAAGGATCCAGTAATCCCACTTCTGGGTATTTATCTGAAGAAACCCAAAACGCTACTTTAAAGTGACATGTGAATCCCTATGTTCACTGTAGCATTATTTACAATAGCCAAGACATGGAGGCAACTTGGGGGTCCATCAATGGATGAATGGATAAAGAAGAGATGGTACATACATGCAATGGAATATTACTCAGCCATAAAAAGGAATGAAAACTTGCCATCTGGAACAACATGGATGGACCTAGAGGGTATTGTGCTGAATAGAGTAAGTCAGACAGAGAAAGACAAATGTCATGTGATTTCACTTATATGTGGAATTCAGAGAACAGAATAAACAAACAACAGAAACAAGCTTATAGATACAGAGAGCATTTTGATAGTTTCCCAATTGTGGGGTGGAAGATGGATGAAGCGGGAGGGGATTAAGAGGTACAAATTGGTAGTTATAAGTAGTCAGGGGGATGTAGGACATAGCATGGGGAATATAGTCAGTAGTATTGTAACAACTATATATAGTGTCAGATGGATACTGGATTTATCAGAGTGATCACTTCATAAGTTATATAGCTGTCTAATCACTGTCTTGTACACCTGAAACTAATAAAATATTGTATGTCAACTGTAATTGAAAGAAATAAAAATATAAAAATAAAAAATCTATTTAGGATTTTTATTGGGATGGCATTGAATTTATAATTAATTTGTGAAGAATTAAACTAAAATACTGAGTGTTCTTTTGTGGAACTCGCATTATTTCTTGATTTGTTCAGATCTTAGTTGAGTTTAATAGTTTTATTTGTATTCTTGTGATGATTACTCTTTAATGTTCTAGGGTTTTTCGTATATTAGGAAGAGGATTTGTTCTTTCTCTGATTTTCAGATGCTGATCCCTTTGTAGATTAATCTTGCTGCATTCTTTAATTAGTCCAGAAGTTAAGTCTCCATGATATTCTAGGTAGATGATCATGGCTTCCAAGTACTATCAACTTTGACTCTTCCTTTCTGATATTTATAGGTCTTATTTCTTTTTATTTTCTTACTGCATTGGTAAAATAGCAACATGGGCATCTTTATTTTGTTCTTAATTTAACCAAAACTGGTTCTCAAAATTCACTAGTAAGTCAGATATTTCTGTGGGTTCCTGGAAATGACTGCTTATCAAATTAAGGAAGTTTCATCTAGGTTTCTGTTTACTAAGCATTCGTTGCCTTGCGTTTATCTTTTTTTAATGAAAAATTAGTGTTGAATAGACATATCTCATAATTGTAACACAGAGGGGACAAAAACAAATTGTGGAAGGATATGGACCATGTGGTACTGTTTGTATAAAGCTTCCAGATGTGCAAAACAACCCAGTATGTTGTCTCAATGGATACATAGTTACAGTATGTTTTAATACGATAAATATCAAGTTTGGGAGGACAGTTGCCTTGGGAAGTGAAGGAGAGATATAAGACCATAAAGTACATGTGCTTCCACTATCTGTTATGATTTATTTACTTTTAAGAGGACTTGACATATGTGAAGATGTCAAAACTTGATAAAGCTGAATGGAAGACATGGGTTTTCATGACTTTTTTTCTGCATACCTTTCTGCATACATAATTTTTTTTTATAATAAAAAAAAAAACAAAGTCAAAATTAACAGCAATGACCAAAGCATAACATACCCTTTGCACTGAGCTGGTTTCCCTGGTGAGTAGTGAGCCTCCTGTCTCTGGGGAGAATAGAAATAACAGAGTGACCTTGGTCTTGGGGCTGAATCCTGTGACTTTTGCCTTCTTCCCACATTAGTCCAACTCCTTTGTCCTCTCTCTTCAAGTCTTTGTTTGATCTGGCCCTAAGTGACACCCTAGTCCCAGACTACTGTCCATAAATTATTCTGATCCTCTGAGAAGTCCCATTCCCTCCTCCATCTCAATCTTTACATGTTAATGTGTTAAAAACACTTTCACTCACCCATCTCCTTCAGAATAATTCTACTTCTTTAGACATCTCCTCCAGGAAGCCCTCCCAGATTTTCCAGGCTGAGATAGATGTCTCCAGGGGTCCTTACAGTCCCCTGTGTGTCCTAGACCTATCACGTTGTTTGTGTTTTATTTTATTTTCCCTCCTCTTTGAGTCCTCCCCACACTTCCACCCCTGACCCAGGGATGTTGCCATCTTCCCTTATGAACTGGATCTCTGAAGGCGGGACGTCTCCTCCCATGGGGGTGTGGTCCATGGCTCCACCTGGGGTGTGAACCCAGGACCTTCTGCGTATAAAGCAGATGTGCTAAACACTACACTATGGAGCCACCCCCCATCACATTGTTTTAAAATCCCTCATTGCATGCTCTCTACCCTTCTGTCCCCTTCTTCACCCAAAATGAGTCTCTTTTTCCTGTTATGGTCCAGGGCTAGAGGTTAGAGGTCTTTGGCTATCCTCCTGCCTGGGACCTCCCTTCTTCTTTCATTTTCTCTGAGGAGAATTCTGGGCGTGGGACGTGGGACAGGTAGCCTCTGGTTGTCTCGCTGGGCTGGACAGCTCCCCTGGGCTCCACGAGGTAGCTTCAGCTCCAGGCGTATGCAAAAGAGACTCGTTTTCCTGCATCCTTGCCTTTGCCTCAGCTGTACCCTTCCTTACTCTGTCAACAGTGTACATGGACCATATCCAGTGCTACCTCTTCCAGAAAACCTCTTGTGATCCCACGAACGCATTTATTCTTTCGCTTCCATACAGGGCGATGGATGAATTTCATCTAGATCCTTTCCCAAGAACACATTCTGATGAGATTATGCAATCCTTGTGTTTTTTTTCTGTTTCCTTCCACTGAACCCTCACTCCTTCTGAGCACCCCTGTCCTCATAGAGTCCCAAAAGGAGGGTGTGCCCTCGGAGAAAGTTCGGCCCTGCGGTAAAATCCCGCCGCTAAGTCAGCCATCCATGCCCGTTGACTCAAGTTCCACTTGAGATGATGAAGATAAGATGAGTCTTACGTCTCGGAACAAGGGAACTTCTAGGAAGAGGAGAGGGACCCTCCCATGTTGTGGAAAATACCCTTCCTCAGCCCTGCATCATCCTCTGAGCTCTGCTGACCTTTAATGTCTAATCTTTCCTCCTCTCTCTGTCCATCGGCATCCACTAGATGTGTGTGACACATGTTTTTCAGTACGCATACTTGATGTGGTTGTGTGTGTGTGACTTGCATAAATGTCACCGAGCCATGAATCTCAAGTGGTTTCTGCTTCTTGCGACCCCAGGTTACTGAGATCTAGACATGCTGCTGCCTGTACAACTAGTTTCCTACGAGTTTGTTTCGGAGTGTGTGCCCACCAAGTTTTACTTACTAATTGATGAGCAATCAAAAGCACCATAAGAAAAGTGAAAAGACCAGCCACCACTGGGAGGTGATCAGTGCACCTGTATCCATAATACATACAGAACGTCTGCAAATTAATAAGAAAAAAATCAAACCGCCTTTTAGAAAAAGATGCAAGTAGGACATAAACAATTTACGGGAAAGTAAGCCAGAAGAGTGAATCGACTTCTAATGGATATTCAAAATATCCAGGTGTCAGGAAACATAATCTAAAGCCACAATGAGATTCAATGAGAAAGAGCAAAAGTAGTTCGCTGATAAAAATTTAAAGACTTTTTTTTTTTTTAAGTAAGGGGAATAAAAAATGAGAGCGAGAAGAGGGAATGAGATAGAGGACAAGAAATGAAAGTGAAGGAATTAAGGATTGCACTTCATAAATTGGTTTTTAGAAAGCAAAAATAAACCAAAAGAAGATAAGAGTAGGGGATTTTTAAAAATAAAAGGTGAAATAATTGAAGAAAAAAATAGCAACAACGACCAGATTTAAGAGCTTTTATACATATTAACTTATATAAGCTCATAACAGTCCAATGAGGTAGGAACTACTATTAATATTATTCCCATTTTATCTGTGAGAAACTGAGGCACGGGAAGACAGTTTATTCATTCTTCTAAGATTATATAGCTCATAAATGGTATAGCTGAGATTTAACCCAGGCAGTTCGACCTTTAACTAGTAAATAATATCATGTCTTTAAACCAAAAGACACAGAAAGAATAAATAAAATCTGCTTTTTAGAAAAAGACTCACAAACGATTATGAAATTTGAGTAATAAAACAATATAATTGTAAAAAAGGAAAAAAAAAAAGACTCACAAGCAGGATCTACTTTCAGTAAGCCTGGAACGAGAAGAAAATACAGAAGTAATCAGAAATTAAGAACACGGTCTGTGTGCCTGTATGGCAATAAACTTAAATATCTGGAAGAAACAGACAGCTTCTTAACAAAACATGACCCAAGTCAAAACAGAAGTTTTTAAAATGTAGCTTAATTTATTAATCATTCTTTTGTTATTTTCTTGATATTTTGGACTAAGAAGTCCTTTCTACCCAGAAATTCTCCCCAAAGTTTTGCTGTTCAAATATTTAGGTTTAGAGCTATCTGGGCAGGGATTGGCTATCTCCTTCACATGGCCAGGACCTTCAGCAGAGCATGTAGCAGCCCCTCAATATATATTGGATAAATGAATTAGTGAGAGGCTGTCGTGTGTCAGGCCTGAGGGAATGAGTACCTGGATGTTCTTACTCAAGACAAGTGAAAGCATATGGCCACACAAATATTCACACACAGAAGTTCTTAGCAGCTTTTCTGCTAATAGCCCCAAACTGGAAACAGCCCCAATGTCCATCAACAGGTAAATGTATAAACCAAACGGTCGGTATAGCCACACGATGAAATTCTACTAAGCAATAAAAAGAAATGAAGTATCAATAATTATGCTGGGTGAATGAAGCCAGACTCAAAAGGCTAAATACTGGATGATTCCAATTTATAAGAAAGTCTAGAAAATGCAAATTAATCTAAAGACAGAACGCAGGTCGGTGGTGACTGAAGGGAACGGGGGTCTATATTAAAATTTCATAATACATTGACATCTGTTTTCTATAAGGCCACAGAACCATAATACATTGGGCAACAAATGCTTTATCACCTGTTGATGGTAAAGATACAGAAACTGGGGGCCCAGAGACTATGCGATTTGCCTGAGGTTATCATCTGGCTCATTGGTGACATTTTTACATCTGATTCCCACTGTAATTAGATGATCATTTCCCCCTCTGCTCAGAATCTCATTTAGACTTGGTCCCTGGAGAGGCGGTGGGGTGACAGCCAGTGACAAAGTGACAGACACCTCCCAGGTATCCACAGAAGTCCATGCCTTGCTCCTCATTCGTCCAACTTCACTCCACAGTCTCAAACTCAAACTCCCCCGTACTTGAAGCATGCCATGAGCCCCCGGCCACGTTGCGGGTCATTCATTCTGAGTTAAGGCCAGCCTACTTTTCCTCAAACTGCACGTGCCTGTGAATGAAGCCATCTATCTTGGCCCAGTGGTAGAAAATGGCTAGTGTGTTTATGGAAAGTTCAGTGAGGAGTTGGTCTACACATCTGCTCGGAGAGAGTCCTCTGAACCAACTAACTCTCTGCCCTTCTCCAGGTGTCTTCTCCTAATTTTCCGCTGCAAGAAAGGGAGGAGCTGCGCTGGTGGAGAGCGGGGCAGCTTGGTCTAAACCTTGTGCGTCAGCCCAGTCTCTTAGATTCAGGTTCCCTTCCACATCCTCATTTCCCCTTTGCCTTCCTTTAAAAAATGTTTTCGTCTTTTTATTTTATTTTATTACGTATGTCTCTCTCATTTCTTCCTGGAACAAGGTGGGAAAACAGGCATCAAATAAAAATTTTAAATAAAATGTGGATAATGTTTGTTATTCCTGAGGATTGCTGAGAGGATTTGAGAAAGTGGGGCATGTTTACACATCTACGAGAGGGGCTGGAAGTGCTCGATAAAAAAAATAACATTTCACCTTTTCAGCAAGACCCACCCTCGCCGCCACCTCGTTTACTGACCACTGGCCCAGCCCGGCACTCCCAAGCTCTTTATCCTACTTGACATTTCCTTCCATAGACTTGGGACTTCTAAATATTTTATATTAGGGTCCTCGCCCTCAGCACTGGGGGCCGGATCATTCTTTGTTGCGGGGCTGTCCTTTGCATTGTATGGTGTTGGGAAGCATCCTGGTATCTACCCACCAGATGCCAGTGTCACACCCTACCCCAACTTTTGACAACTGCAAAGGTCTCTGGACAGGAGCCCAATGTCCCCTGGGGGTCATAATTGCCCCTAGTTGAGAACCACTATCTATATGACTTACTTTTTCACCATGTTCATGACTTACTGTCTGTCTCTCCCTAGCCCCCACTGGAATGTTTGCTTCGAGAAGGAGGAAATTTGCTCACTTGGGGCACTGATGTATGCCGGTATAGAGGTAGATGTGAACAAAACCGACTCCATTTCTGTGTCCACATTTTAATTCCTTTTTAAGTTTCCTGCTGTGACCAACCTCACTGTCCTTAGCAAGCATATCAAAGCCTGCTAGTTGATGATAATCTGTGTTCCTTAAAATGTAGCCATAAATATTTTCGTTAGTAACTGCCAGATCGGCATGACAACCTAGATCAATATCAAACTGGTGATAACATGGATTTAAACAATTACCTGTCACAAGATCACCCAAAGGTATGGCTCCTGGCACTACTGCATTTTTTGTCTCTTTGTCTTGTCAATCATTAGTATCTGAGTTATACTATTTAAAAATTACAGCAGTGGAAGTCTGCAGCAGAGAATAATCTGTGCAGAATTGCTGGGTTGTTTGTCCACTCCAACCCAATCTTCTCATTAGTAAATTATCCTATGGTAAATTCTATGATACTCTATGAAGTCGTCTGCATCGTTCTTCCATCTGAAGATACTTTCTCGTTACGGTGGCCATTACACCTTTGCCCCACAGTCGGACAATGCCCAGTTCCCATGTCGATGCCTGGCATACCATAGGTGTTCAATATTTGCTGAAAGAATGAATGAACAGTTATTGGGTTTTGTACCTGGGATGGTGCCAGGGCTTGATATGCATAACTTTAGTTCCTTATCGCAGTGTTCCTTGCAGGGAGGCCCGGCCGCTGTCCCCCTTTGCACAGAGGAGAAGAACTGAGGCCTCTAGAAGCTACAGACATACATCCCTCCACCCACTCACCCAAGAGTTGAGGCCAGAAGCTTAGCTGACCACCACCTAACAAACGTCTGTGTTCTGCCTTCTGGCCAAGCATTGAATTAAGGAGTAAGCCTCTGGCAGGCACCTGTTGGAGAGCTGAAGAAAGAAGTTGAGCTGGCCTGGGAAACCAGGCCCAAGAGGGAGGCTGTCTCAGGAGGCGCTGGAACTCAGTTGGGTTCAGCCTGTCCCTCTTGGGAGGAAGCCCAGCCCCTGACCTATGAGATGGGGATTGAGCCCCAAAGTGAAGCCTCCAGCAGTAGTCTGGAGATGTTGCTACAGCCACCAGCCCAGGATGGCTGGAACTGCGTGTGTGAGTATATATGCAGATATGCTCACTCCCCTCCACTCTCTCTACCCTCTCTTTAGCCCCAACTCTTCCCACTTCCCCTATCCCACCTCACCCTTTCCCCCAGCCCAATCCAAGAAGGGCCCAGTCCTGTGATTGGTCAATGGGTCCTTGGTACCAGGAATTGGGACGCAGAAGATCAAAAGGAAGGAAGAGACAGAGGGTGGGGCAGGGTGAGGGAAGAGGCTGTATTTATATCTATGCCCAGGGCTGGGAGCCTGCACACCATGGACACTGCCCGGTACAGCAAGTGGAGTGGCGGGCTCGAGGAGGTCTCTGGAGGTATGAGCAATGGGACTGCCTCATTGGCCCCCTTGGGTCCCTGTCCAGCCAGTGGTTTGGGGTTTGATGGTGGAAAGGAGGGTAACAGCCAAGAGAGGGGGCAAATAATGGGTGCAGGAGAGACATTACAATCTCTAGAGCCAACTGTACAGTAGATTCAAATTTCAACTCTGCCACTTAAGGGCTGTGTGACCATAGGGGTTACTTAATCTCTCTGAATCCCAGTTTCCTGGGAGGAATTTAAGTGTCCAGGGTTCGGCCCTCCGGGCCCAGGGATCCAGAATGGTCCTGGTACAGGAGGGACCCAGGAGTCCATTGTTATTCAAGGGTACTGCGGACGCTGGGGATGGCGATTTCTCTTCTTGGCCCTGGCTCTCGTGATCACCACAATTCTGTGGGCCCTCATTCTGAGCATCCTCCATTCCAAGGGTAGGTGACCGTGTATGATGGGGAGATCGCGTCCCAGACCTCCATACCTTAACCCCCAGCTTAGTTCTTCCTTCCGCCCCAGGGCACACCAGCGGGGTCCCTGCCTGGGGCTGAGTGTGAACAGAGTTTGTGTGCATCTTCGGGCTGTGTGCACCCACATGTGTGTGCATGAATGTGTGCAGTCCCTGTGTGTGCTTGTTTCCTCTTGGCGCATAGGCACATCATGTGCGCTGTACCCCTGCCCTCCTCCTCTGTGCGTCCCAAGACGGGGCTTCCCACACTACCCCTGCGAGGGGAGGTGAGTCCCCGGGGCCACGCCTACAGGAGTCTCTCTCCGCAGCCTCTACGCAGCGCGGGGCTCTACTCCACCGCCAGGATCTGCTGAGAACAAACGGTGCGTGCAGTCCCCGGACTTCTGCGTTCGTGGGTGGCTGGATATCTCAGGGTCCCCGGCGCTGGCCTCGGAGTGGGGAAGGGTTTCCCATGAGTTCCCGCGGATGACCTGGCGTGTGCGGGGCGGGCGGGGTGTCGTTCCAGCCTCGAAGCAGACGGCGGAGCTGGGCACCTTGAAGGAGGAGGTCCGAGCCTGCAATAGCTGCTGTGAGACACGTGGGCTGAGGCGGTGGAGCCTGTGGGCTGTGGGCGGCTCTCGTGGTGTGGGGCGGGGATTAAGACCAGGATTGGAGGAGGTCTCCGTTGTCTGGTCCCGATGCCCGCCCTTTTCCCAGGCCTTAGGACACAGGAGGAGTTGCAGACCGCGCGCACAGAGCTTAAGGAGGCGCAGGTGAAGCTGATCCAGCAAGAGAGCGCCCTGAATGAACTGAGCAACCGCGGTGAGGGTGGGACAGGGCGACAACCCCTGATCTCTCACCACGCGGGTCACCCGACCTGATTCACGTCCTGATCCCTCTGTCCTGACCTCTTGCCCCAGTCGAGGCCCCTCCTGACCCTGACCCCTGGGCTCTGCCGTTGACTACTTTTAACCCCAATCACTCCTGGATCGTACCCCTCTGTAACAGTCTTTGACCTTGCTGTCATTCTTGAACATTACACTGACCACGGACATGGATGTAACCCTACTCCTGACCCTGACCCCTGCTAAAATCTGGACTCCTTTGACCTTGCAGTGACCCAGAGTTTGGCTGAAGCAGGTAGGGACCGTGAGAACATCCGCAGTGAGCTGTTCCAGGCGCTGGAGACTGTCCAACTAGGGAACAGTGAGCAGGACAGGGTGGGGGGGAAAGGAGAGGTGGTGGCGGGGGGGACAAGTGGACCCTGCCCCTGGGCCTCGGCGTTACCCGATCCTCCAAGTTCGCCGTTTGACCTTGGCCTCTTCTCCATGTCTCTGCCTTTGTCCCCGGGGTCCACCCCCCCCCTCCACCTGGGAGCAGTCTACGTTTTTGACACTCGCCACCCCGCAGGTTCTTGCAAGCAGTGCCCCACGTCGTGGCTGCCCTTCCAGGGCTCCTGCTACTTTTTCTCCGAGCTGCAGGCCACGTGGGAAGTGGCACAGCGCAACTGCGCAGACTTGGGTGCGCACCTGGTGATTGTCCAGGGCCTGGATGAGCAGGTGCGCAGCCTGGTTGGTCCCAGGTGGGAGGTGGAATTTTTGCCTGAGGGGGCAGGGCCCAGGAGATGAATACCGGTGGGGTGGACCCCGCTGATTCAGTCTCTCCTTCCATCCAGAGCTTCCTGACTCGGAATACGAGAGGACGCGGTTACTGGCTGGGGCTGAGGGCTGTGCGCCGCGGGAACAAGATCCAGGGCTACCAGTGGGTGGACGGAGTCTCGCTCAGCTTCAGGTGAGGGAAGAAACTTGGGGAGTGGGAAAGGTCAGATCCTAGGGTCAGTACTTTGGACAGATCTCAGGAACTCTTCCGGGATGGGCAGGCTAGCCCACAGGAACTGGCTGAAAGATAAACTCTGGGGGGTAAAAAGTTATATCCCAGGGGCATGCTCAAGGTAGATCCTCAGGCTGTCTAGTTAGACTCAAGCAATAAAGAGGCTAAACCCTGAAGGCTAGATGCCAGGGCCATCCTCAGCCTAGACCCCAGGCAACACCACTGCCAAACCACTGCAGCCACTGGAACGTGGGAGAGCCCAATGACTCTTGGGGGCTCGAGGACTGCGGCATGATTCTACACACGGGGTTATGGAACGATGCCCCGTGCAACAATGAGAGGGACAACTGGATCTGCGAGAAAAGGTCCAGCTGCTGAGTCCGCCCAGTGCTCGCGAGCCACGCCCACGGCCACTTGTGAGATTGCCTGAGCGGCTCACTCTTCTGGCTCCGCCCACCGCTATTGATTTTTTTTTCCCCCTTCCCACCCACCACCACTGAGAACCACCCCCCTAACTCAACCCAATCCAGTGCCTGCGCTCTGGGACCTCTGCTCCAACCTCACCACAACCCCTCCCACGCTGGCCGAACTTAGCCTCCATCCCTTCCAAAATATTGCCTCCTGGGCCCTGTGATCTGACCCCACCTCCCTCCCTGGCCAAGGTAGGTGACCCTGAGATGGAGCTGTTTGGTTTCCTTGCATTTCCCCCCAAACTGGGAGGCCTCGAAGACAGGGGTTTTATGAACTGCCTCGAAAGCCCTAGGGAGCATCAATAAAAGTTTAAGAAGTGAATCTTGGCTCCTGGCTCTTGCAAGATCTTCTAAGCTTTATCCCAGAGTCCCTGACATGTTCCCTTTGAGTGGCCCCAACCCCTCTAAGTGACCTCATGGTCCTACGACGCCCCCAAACCCAGTGAGTAGCCTGCACAGGGCTAGGAGGGCTATGGGGTACTGGGGACACAAGGGTGAGTCGGACTCAGTTCTTACCATGCTCTGTCCCAACCCCAGACCTCCCCGTTCTAGTCTAGCTAGGTACAGAAACAATGTGACCAGTGATCAGGGAAGGAATGCATGAATGAGTGACACATGATGCATTCAGGGGAGCCACCTGTGTTCTCAGGGAAAGGCACTGTGTGGAGACACCAAAGTGGTGGCCCCTTTCCTTGAGACTGTCATTGTGTTGTGCAGATTACAGGCTGCCTGAGACAAGGCCCTGAGGCTGGTGTGAGGGGTTCGCCCAGATCTGATGAGCAAGTCCTTTCTGTCTCTGGCACTTAAATTCTGTGATCACAGGCAGGGAGATCAGGAAATACATTCCAGAGAAGATGGACTTTCGGGACACAGTGAGATTTCAGCATGTGGAGCTGGGAAGGGAGGGTTTTGCGGGTGGAGGATGTTGGAAGGTATTAAGTATGAGTGAACCTATTTAGGAGATGCAGGGTACACAGGGCCTGGCTTTATCAACAGGGGACTTTTGATCTGAATTCACCCTGTACTCCCAAAGTTTTCTGTTCCCATCTCAGAGACCTGGGGGCTCTCCCAGAATTTCCAGTGGAGATGGGTCTAACTAAGAGGTGTGGCAGCCTAGCAGCTTTTAGTTCTGTGTAGAACTGAGTCCAGAACCAAAGCTGCTAGGAGCCCCCAGCTGCCTGGCCCTGAGAGCATCGGCTGAGCAGGAAGACGAGAGAGTAACCCCCAAACACCCTGGCCAGGTGAAGCCTTTCAGTGCTGTAACCAGCCAATCCCCCAGCCCTTCTCTGGACCCTCTACAATTGCAGCCCAGAGCGAGCCACCTGACTCCTGGACAGATAACATACCTAGTGGACTGTCTGCCAGACTGATGGATTTCAGACAGTTGGCTTGGAGGAATATCTGAGTCCCCTAGGGTTTCTGTAACAAATGACCACCAACTTGGTGGCTTATGACAACACACATTCTCTACAGTTCTTGAGTTCAGAATTCCAAAATTAGTTTCATTGGGACAAAAATCAAGCTGTCACCAGGGCCAGGCTCCATCTGTGAGCTCCAGGGGAGAATCTGCTTCTTTCTTTTTCAGCTTCTAGAGCTGCATCCCTCACATTCTCTGGCTCATGGCCCCTTCTTCCATCTCGAAGCCAGCAGGATAGCATCTTACTTCAGTGGTCACATTGCCTTCTCATTCTGGGTCAAATCTCCTTGTTTCCCTCTTACATAGAATTCTTATATAGAAATGCTTGTGATTGCATTTAAGGCCCACAGGGATGATCCAGGATGATCTCCTGTAATACTGCAATGCAATTGTGGAACTAACCACACCAAGTTAGTTCAGATCCCACCCACAGATTAAGGGCATAGTTCCTAACAAGACTACTCTCATTGCAAGTTTGAGGGGTCCCAGGCTACCTACACTTCTGACCAACTGATTTGACCAACCCATTTCACAACCCCCTCTGGTTCCATAATTTGCTAGAATGACTCAGAACTCAGGAAAGAGCTATACTCACAGTCACAGTTTTGTTATAAAGGACACAAATCCAGACTAGCTAAATGAAGAGACCCAAAGGATGAGGGCTGGAAGTATCTCAAACGCAGAGGTCCCGTGTCTCTTCCCATGGACTCAGGACATGTCACCCTCCCGGCACTTTGATGTGCTCACCAGCTAGGAAGCTCCTCTGAACATTGGTGTCCAGAGTTTTTATTGGGGTTTCATTGTAAAGTTGTGATTGATTGAATCATTAATCACGTGATTGCACTCATTCTTCAGCCCACGTCCCCTCCCTGGAGGTCAGGTGGCTGAAAGTTTCACTCCCCATGGTTAATCTTTCTGGCACGACAAGCCCCCACCCTGAGCCATATTCTTGGTATGAATTCAGGTGTAAGCCAAGGGGCCTCCACGAAGATCAAAGACACTGCTATTATTTAGGAAATCTCAAGGGTTTAGATGCTTCTTGCCAAGAACCAGGAACAAAGACCAATCAAATTCTTTAGTACATAACATCTCTCCATCTCTAAACCTTTAATCACATCTACAAAGTCTCTGTTACTGTGAAATAAACCAGTCACAAAAGGACAAGTACTGCATTAATTCATTTGCTTAAAGTACCTAGAGTAATCAAATTCGTAGAAGCATTAAGTGGAGTGGTGATTGCCAGAACCTGGGAGGAGAAAGACACGGGGAGTTGTTGTTTAATGTGTGCAGAGTTTCAGTTTTGCAAGATGAAAAACTTTTGGAGATTGGTTGCTCAACAGTGAATGCACCGAACTATCCACTTAAAAATGGTTAAGATGTAAACTTTATGTTATATCTATTTTATACCACAATTAAAATTTTCAAAAATTTTAACTCACCATTTCAAGCTCCAAGTCAGAGTTTTGAGAAATTTAAACAGCTGTGTAGCCACCACTACGTTCCAGATATAAAACATTTCCATCAAATTCCTTCCCCAGCCCTGCCCCAGGCTGCAACGATCTGCTTTCTTCACCATTGATGAGACTTGTCTTTTCTCGAATGTCATAAATTGAATCACATCATATGTTGTCTTTGGTGCCTAGATCCTTTCTCTAGGCATATCTCTGAGATTCATCCACACCGTCATGTATATCCATCATTTGTTCCTCCTCATTGTTGACTCTTTCCATTGTGTGGCCGGCCCACGATCTGCACATCCATTCATCATTGACTTATGTTAGCATTGTCTCCAGTGTGAGTTACTACGAATTAAGTTGCTATGAACACTCTTGTACGATTTTTTATGGCTTTAAGTTTTCACTTCTCTCGAGTAAATACCTGGCAGCGGGTTAGATAGTAGGTGAATGTTTAGCTTTTATAAGAAACTGCCAAACCGTTTTCCAAGGTGGTTGTACCATTTTGCACCCCCATCAGCAATGTCTCAGGGCTCTGGTTGATCAGAGAGGACATTTTTGACCCAGGAGAGGCTTGCAGTTCTAGAGTCAGGTGGAGGCGTTTATCTAGAGAAGAGCAGGAGGAAAGGAAATGAAGCTGGAAGTTGAAGCAGATAATGGGGGAAGACAGGAAGTCGGCAGTAACATGTGCCTGATAACACATGTTTTTATGGGACGACCGGGGGACTGGGAAGCAGGAGTTGGAGAGGAATTACAGCCCCTGAACCAAGACCAAGGAGGAGGTTGGCAAGAGAAGCTGGAGGGGAGTGGGATCAAGTCTCCTGGAAACGAGCAGCAATTTCACTCATTCGTTCATTCATGCATGCAAAGCAATCATTTTCTCATCCACAAACATTTCTCCAGTGCTAATTAGTTTCTACATCAGGCACTGGCATTCGATGGAGAAAAAGAGACCAAGGTCTCTGGACATGGAGGTTTCTGAAAATCCATAAGCTGAGTGGAAGCGGCCATTCACAAAATAATATAGACTCTAGGAGCCTATTTATATGAAGTTCTAGAACAGGCAAAACTACTCCAGGTAGGAAAAAAACATGGGCACAATGGTCACCTGCGAGTAGAGGCAGAGATTTCCCGAGAAGGACCATGAAGAAACTTTCTAGAGTGATGAAAATGTTCTGTGATCTTGACAAGCATTTGGATTACAAGGGGAATGCATTTGTCAAAACTCAAAGAAAATGCTCTTAGAATGTGTGCATTTCATCCTATGTCATTTTACTCAAAAAGAAAAAAAAGTAAGGAGAGTGGCAAACAAATATTGCACTTCAGTTCATGTTCTACAACCTGGAGTATTTGGGGAGAAGTGAGCTGATGTATGCAACTAAGTGAAATGCATAAAAAATAAGATGGATTGAGGGGTGGAAAGAGGGGTAAATGGATGAGTGGATGTTATAAAGCACGTATAGAAAATATTGATTGTAGAATCTAAGGATGGGTCTTTCATTCTAAAACTCAACTTTTCTGTATGGTTAAAGATTGTTATAATGAAATGTTGGGGTTCAAGTCATGGTTGCTGCCCCCCTGGGGTGCACAGTCTGACAGTGAGAGGAGAGGATGAGGAAGGATAGAAGGTGATATGCCCACGTAGTGAGGTTGGACGTGGAACTTTCTAAAGAAGCAATCCCCTGGCCTTCTCTGCCCCTCACCACTTCTGGCTTGAGGGGCGAGATGTGGAGGGAAGGAGAGTCTGCTTTTTAGAGGCTGAGGGGGCTTATTCAGAGAAAATGAGGGTAGGAGAAGTCCCTTTTAGCTGCCCTCTGCTTCTTTCTCAGGCGGTGTCCCCACCAACAGTTCCCTGAGTGACCACAGGACCACACTTTCTGGGCTGAATCAGCAGGTCAGTGGTGACCTTGGAGGCCAGCCAGAGTTTCCTGGACAAACTGGCTCCACTCGTCAACCCACTTTCCAAGGAAATAGCCTTGAGACAGAGTAGCTTGTTCTTTCCAATCTCCCATCTCCCTCCTTCCAATTCCAGGAAAACCCCTAGGATCCCAAAGCTCCCTACCAGGTTGGCTGAGGTGTCTGGGGAAGCCCCCAGGGTGAGACAAGACGAGTTCTTCTCCAGCCCTGGGCAGCCCCATTCCTGTCTTGTTTGGCACCCCCTGGACTCTCACCTCTCCTGTGTCCCCGGATTCACTCACAGATGGCTCAAATGAATGAATTTGGCAGACGCTGACAGAAAGTCCAGAGTCCAAAACCCATGCTTGCCACTTATTTTGCCTCTCTGAGCATCGGTTTTTGCATCTCTAAGTGGGAATAATAATAATAACCTACGGCCATGCCACCCTGAACACGCCTGATGCTGTCTGATCTTGGAAGCTAAGCAGGGTCGGGCCCAGTTAGTACTTGGATGGGAGACCACCTAGGGAGACTGGGTGCTGTAGGTGTAAAAAAAAAAAAGTCTAAAAAAATAATGACAACAGCATCTATCTCCTAGGGTACTGTGATTGGCTAAGTAATGCCACCCCCCCAAATGTCCCCATCCTAACCCCTGTAACTATGAATGTGTGACTTTACATGGTTAAAGGGACTTTACGGATGGATTAAGGTAAGGATCAGGATATGGGAGATGATCCTGGATTATGGAGGGCAGGGGTGGGGGGGAATGTCATCGCAAGGGTCCTTGTAAGAGGGAGGCAGGAGGGTCAGAGACAGAGAAGGGGACGTGACAACAGAAGCAGAATCAGGGAGAAATGGGAAGACGTTACACTGCTAATTTTGAAGATGGAGGGAGGGGCAACCAGCTAAGAAATAGGGGTGCTTCTAGAAACAGCAAGGAAACAGAATCTCCCCAGAGCCTCTAGAAGATGCCAGCCTTGTCCATGCCCTAATTTAGCCCAGTGAGTTTATGTTGGACTTCTGACCTCCAGATCGGCAAGATAATGATTTTGTGTTGTTTAAAGCCTTCAAGTCTCTGGCAATTTCTTACAGCAGTCATTGGACACAAATTCACATAAGATGCCTGTAAAGCACCTACTGTGTGCCAGGCCCTAAGCCATGGGCTAACAACTCTGTCATGACTAAACGCAAACCAGACACGTTCACACTTGGGACAGGGGCCGTAGAGACCATTAAAGGGATGACTGAGGGGTTAGGGGCCGCTTTAGCCGAGGTCACTTCCCTCAGAGAACAGAGACCTGGAGAATGAGGAAGGACCAGCGAGAGGGCTCGAAAGTTGAGAAGCCTGTGGGCATGGCTGAGGTGTAGGGAGAACCATGCAGGCCGCACCTGCCTGGCTGCGGGGAGTCTGGGATTTCTTCTAAGGGCCTTTGCAGGCGTTGAGGGTTAATGATGGGCGGGACAGGACAGCCACGTGTTTCGGGAAGTACTGAACGGTTCTCTCCATCTGGCACAGCATGGAAGGCTTTGTGCACATGGAAAACTCTGTGGGAGAATTCTGCTTATCCCCACTTTACAGATAAAGAAACTAAGTCCTGGACAGGATAAAGTCACCCACAGAGAAAGGGAATGAGTGGAGCTGGGACTCTGCAGCCTTCCCTTACCCACTAAGTTGGGGGGGGGGCGTGATCAGGTGTGTCCAGCAGGGGGCAGTACCCATATTATCCTGGCCCACCTAAGACACCCGCACACAGAGCGGCCAGACTGGATGGTGTAGGAAAAACATGCAGTCCTAGATCTAAGTCCCTAAGGGGCTGGGGTTCTGGGTTCCTGAGGGCAGGACGGGGGGCCTGGAATCCTGAATCTCCAAAGTGCTTGAGGCCTGGGGACCTAAGGGTGGGGCCTGGGGTCCTGGCTTCCTGGGTCCCTAAGGGATTGGAAGCCAACTTCCCCCCACCCTCCTTGGTCCTTACATGATATCCAGTCCTTTCACTGAACTGCGGACTTTGTCAGAGAGAAATCTCCAAAACTCCCAGTGCAGGCCTGGGATGCTCTCAGGCTTCCGGCATGGGCCAGCACAGCCTGGGGGCTTGAGGGATTAGGTGGTGAGCCTGGGCGGCCCTTCAGGAAGAAAGTTGTGGATAAGTCGACCTCTGTCTCCTCCTCCTGAGCACCCCCCAACCTCTCTCCACCTTCCAATGACACACAGAAACAAAACCAGCCTGGCGCCAGACCCCAATGCTCCAGGAAGGTGAAAATGCAGAGCCAGCCTCTTCCAGATTCTTCCCTCTTCCTGCTCTCTGCATGAGTGAGTGAAGAGGGATGCATGTGACTGGGGATGTTCGTGGCTGTGAGCTTAGGGCCCTTCCAGGAAAGGGACCCAGGTTCCACCCTCGGGGACCTCCCAGGAGAGGCCCATCCAGTGCAGGAGCTCAGCGCTGGGGAAAGGCCAAAACAGAGGGCAGCGGGTGCTCAGAGGAGACCCCTGGCCTGGACTCCGCAGTCAGGAAGGCCCCCATGCGAACTGGTGCTGCAGGCCAGCTCAGCACTCCAAGCACTGGGGTACCTCCAGTGCAAAGGCCCGGGGGTGCGAGAGAGCACGGTGTGGCAGAGTTCTGTGACATTCAGGCACTTGGAGAGTCTTGTAGGAAGTGGGAGAGATGTGGCTAGAGAGGCTGCACCAGGGCCTGGGCAGTAAGGCCCTTGAACTCCAGGAGGGGGAGCTGGAACTTTGCATATGCGGCAGAGGGGAGCCATGGAAGGCTGTAGGCATTGAGAAGAGGGGGTCACGTAGTTGCTATGAAGAGAGGGGCCTGAGAAGGGGTGGCAGGGAGATAAGACAGGGGGTTACCGCTATCGTCCAGGAGAAAAGACAGTGGCTGGGGTGGGGTCATGAAAGAAGACAGGACCAATCGACAGAGGAAGAATGTGAAAGGTGGGGGCACACGGTGGATGGTGGTGGTAGGCAATACTGTGCCCAGCTTGGGGCAGTGGCCACATCTGGGCTCACTCCATCCCGGTCACACTGGCCTTGGTATCCTCTGACACACCATGAATGGTCCAGCCTCCAAGATCCCCAGTCGAACCAAGGCGGGGAACACAGAGGAAAGAAGCGACAGTCACGCTGGGCCTATGGGCTGTCGCCCTTTGCGCTTGCTCCCTCTGCCACGTGATCCTCGAAGGCTGCTTCTTCCATTCCCTACAGGGGCACCAGCTCAAACATCATCCACTCAGAGAGCCATCCCCGATCACTCCCGTTAAACAGCAGCTCTGCCTGTCTCCCTCGCCCTCACGTGCTTTCTGTCTCTTCACGGGCACTTGGCACCATCCGATATTGGTCTGTCTCTCCGGATGGAATTGCGGATCCAAGGGCAAAGATTTCTGTCCGGCTCATTCACTACTGCAGCCCAAGTGCCCAGTACCATATTTGAGGTGGGGAAGAGACAAAGAGGGGTGAACCTGGCAGGCGGGCAGGGGGCTGTCAGGATCCATGTTTTGGACCGAGGCGGCAGGTGGGCACTCAGCATGTGATTGTGTTGTGTATCTGTGTGCACACTGGGTGTGTCTATCTTGTATCCGTACTTGGATTGTATGGTGTCTATATCTGTGTGTTTACGATGTGCGTGTGTGCTTTGTGTGTTCCTGTGTGGGTTTCTGTGTTTTTGTCTGTATTTGTGTTCCTATGTATATGTGTTGTGTGTGTCTGGTTTTATGGTGTTGTGTCTGTGCGAGCGTGTACGTTCATCTGTGCTTTGGTTGTGTCATGTGATCTGTAACTTTGTGTACGTGTTGTATAAATGTCTATGGGTTGTATCTATGGTTTTATTGTGCTATGTGTGGTTGGTTTTGTTGTGTCTGTGTTTCTATATATTTGTCTGCATTTCTGTGTCTGTGTGCATATGTATTGTAATCATTGTATATATGTCTACTATAATGTCGTATGTGTGAAAGTGGTTTGGTTGTGTCCTGTGATCTGTATCTTTGTCTATGAGTTGTATAGATGTCTCAGTTGTGTCTGTATGCACGTGGTATATGTGCAGTTTTGTTTTATGTCTGTATCTGTGGTTGGACTACGTTGTGTTTGTCTATGTGTCTGAATCTTTGCGTGCATGTAGTGTAAATGTCTTGTGTGTCTGAGCTTTTATTGTGTTGCGTCTGTGTGCACATGTTGTGTGTGTGTTGTGCATGTGTCTGTGGTTTAGTTGTACAATGCCCGTAAGTGTCTGTCTGTGTGTGTGACTCTGTGGGTAATAGTGTTGCATCGCTTTGTGTGTATTTGTGTGTGGGTGTGTGTATCCACGTATCTGTGCGTTAGGGGCCCCCGCACCCATTATCCCTCACCCTAATGAGTCACAGAGCTGTCACTTTGACCCAGTCCCAGTTTTCTGGAACTACCACTTCCCCATAGCACTGGGGTTCTGCAAGAGGTTATAAGACTTCCAGGCCTGCCAGGGCCAGGAGTCCAGCACCCTCCTCCACAGGGGAAACTGAGGTCCAAGAAGGGCGGAGACTGCTTAAGCCACAAGGTCAAGGTCGGAGGAGGCTGCAAGGCCACTGGCCCCTCTCCAGGACCCGGCGTCTCTGGGAAAGAACACCATGGATCTCCCCAGCTGGGAGGGTGCAGGGCACCAGCCCATCACTCTGTTCTTTCTTCTTTTTATTATTTCATTGTTTCTACCAGCTCATAACTTTGAGCTTGCAAAGCCCAGTTGAGGCTCTGTGGTAGAGTGGAACACTGAGGAGGAGAATCCAGCTCCGGCTTCTGCTTCTCCTGGAGTGACTTGCTTAGAGGTCACCTCCTATCCCCCAGCTTTCTGAATCTTCCAGTCTAAACTAACTCTTCCCCAAGGTCCCCCAACTCTGCTTTCCACCACCTAAAATCGTGCCGTGCATTTATGGATTTTAACCGTTTTTCTTATGCTACAACACAGACGGATGCTGAGGACGTGCTCAGTGAAATAAGCCAGACACAAAAGAACAGATATCACAGGATTCCACTCGCATGAGGTCCCTAGAGAAGTCAAAGCCATAGAGACAGAGAGCAGCTGGCAGGAGCCAGGGGCTGGGGGAGGGGGAGGGGGAGTTAGTGTTTGATGGGGACAGAGTGTCAGTCTGGGAAGGTGAGAAAGTTCTGGAGACAGATGATGGAGATGGTTTGCACAACAGTGTGCTTAAAGCCACTGAAAATGATTAAATGGTAAATTTTATGTTATGTATATTTTGCTAGCAATAAAAACAAAACTCTTTGTCTATCTCTGTTATGAAAGCTGGGACTTTACCTTGTTCCCAGATCCTGGCACACAGTAGGTGCTCAGCAAATGGTTGTTGAGTGAGTGAAAGAGGAAAGAGGCGATGGGTTGATGGCAGATGGAAAGAGAAATGGAGACAGAGAAACAGTGAAAGTGTGTTGAAGCCTGAAGCCAGCGCCTTCTCCTCATCTGTGAAGCATGCTTTAAAGCAGTGATTCTCAAGTGGGGGTGATTCCGCCTCCCCAGGGGGCATTTGGCAATATCTGGAGACATTTTTGGTTGTCACGATGGTGGAAGGGAGCGGGGAGATGCCACTGGCCACAGTGAGTAGAAGCCAGGGGCGCTGCTAAACATCCTGCGGTGCACAGGATGGCCCGCACAGCCGGGGATCACCCCGCTCCCGTGTCATCAGTGCCAAGAATGAGAAACCCAGGTTTAGAGACACCTCTTACTGGAAGCCCTCTTGGATTTGCCTCACACGCCCCCTTCCTTTCTCCACCTGGCAACACCAGGAGAGATTAAACAGGTGTTACTGCATCGAAGATGTTTGTGCACGCGGGACTGTGCCAGGTGGCGAGGTTCCCTCACGTTGGCAGTTGGCTCCGGGCCGCGTCCCAGGGTGCTGAGGTTTTGCGTTTAGCGCTGTGGATGCGGTTCTGCTCCGCGCTGAGCGCAGGTTAGTGGTGGGGATCCGAGCATCCGTGCGGGCGTGGCGGGGGCGGAGTTGGTGTCGAGCTGGGGCTGGGGTCGGGTCCCATCTGGGGACCGTGTAGGGTGGTCGTGGGACCCCAGACGCGTTCCCGTTGAGCAGGAATCCAGGACCGGCGATGGGCGATGGGCGAGGCGCGGCCGCGGCTTAGGGGTCGCAGACCTGAAAGAAGAACCGACACCGTCAGACCAGGGCCCACATCCGCACGGTTTCCTGTTTTTCCCCTGAAGTGAGAGACGTGGGTTGATACCGCAGAGGGGAAGAGGAAGGGGCGATCCCGTGACGGGGCCCCCAGTTGGGATTTTTACCCCCAAAGCATCCTCTTGTCTAAACCGACTGCTGGCAGGACCCCGGCTGCGGCGCCTGGGAGCGCGAGGTAGGTCTGGCTGTGCACCCGCGCTGGCGCGAGCGGGGACCTGGGAACGCCGGATTCCAATCCACCTCCATCCTCTATCCAGAACCGGTCCCGTGTCCTCACTGAGGCCCAACAGGGCTTATTCCTAAACTTTCTTCTCCTCCTTACTGTGTCCTCATCGCTGGGACAGCCGCACTGTCCACCTAGACATTCGGCTGAGACTGTCATTTTTCACAGCACCTTCCAAGTACCCACTCCCTCATTTCGCCCCTTACTAAGGCTCCTCTCTTCTCAAAGCGACCTGCTTCCTTCCATTCCCGTAGCCGCTGCTCTAAGCTACCTCCTCAGGCCCTTGGACCGGGTGACAGACCCCCCCACCCCCGCTGTCTCCGGCCCTGCCAGGCCCTCCAAAAACAGCCTCCCAAGGTCTGTCTGGCCCCCATGAGAGCTCCCCGGATCCCACCCAGGCCTCCTGCTGTCCTTTGTCCATCCAGCGGCCCCCAGTGACCTCTCTCTGATGCTCACCTGCCAGCTCTCTTCTCTACTTGAAATGGTCATTCTCTGTCACTTGGCAAACCATTCAATGGGTTCAAGGCCCCACAATTAGCCCAGATCAAGGTTAAAAGGGACACTTGGGGGGCCCAGAATGAGCAGCCCCAGCCCACCAGTCATTCATTCAATACACATATACGGAGGGTTATGCGTTCCCATGCTGGGGACACAGTGTGATGGACAAGGCAGCACTATCCTCGATGTTCTGGAGCGTACATTCCAGGGGACATTCCAGCCAGACCCCTATCCACCTGGCAGAGGGCCCGACTCTGTCCTGGTTGGGAGGTAAGGCACGGGGGCACACGTGGGCATCTTCCAGAATGACACTGGGTGTCAAGCCTGTGTTGAGGTGGCAGCCCATCCAAGACTGGGGGGTTTGGCATTGTGCATTCCCCAATCAAGAGTGGGATTGGGGTTAAGGATCAGGCAACATGGTATCAGGAGGAAGAACAAGGTAAATAAAGTGCCAAGACATAAATACAAGGGTAGCTGCCATGCTGCCTGGGTTCAAATCCTTTCTCTACCACTTATGAGCTGTGTGACGTTGGGCGAATTACTTAATGTCTCTGTGCTTCACATCTTTCATCCATAAGACAGCATAGATAACAAAAGCATCTATCTCACAGGGTGATTGCGAACCTTAAATGTGTTCCTGCATCTAAGATGCTAAGAACTGTGCCTAGCACACGTTGCTACTAAATTAAACTTCTCGTGTGATCTCATGTATCTTTTTCTTCCCTCCCTCTTGCTCTCCCTCTCCTCTCCCTGCCCAGTCACTTTGGTTCAAATCCCGACTCTACCACTTGCCTCCTTCAACACTTTGGGGATGTGGGTTGGTGTCTCTGAACCTCAGTTTGCTGACCTGAGACATGGAGATAATAATAGCGTGGACTTCACCGGGTGGTGGATGCTCTAGAGGAGGTCATGCGTGTAACAGGGTTATCCGGGCGGTGAGCCCATAGTGAGGTCTGTGAGCATAGAAGCCGTGGGTGTGTCTGCCTTCAGAAGAAAGTGTGCCTCTGGGCTCAACTCCTTGCCACAGCTTGTGGCCTCTGCTGCCTCTCCAATCAGCCCCAACGGACCAGAAGGACAAAGACGCATTCAAAACTCATGTCAGTGAGTGTGAGTGTGTGATGTGTGTGAGTGTGCAACTGTGTGTCTGTGTGTGCCTCTGAGTGTGTGCCTCACGCACACGTATGTGACTCGGGGTGTGTGTGTGTGTGTGTGTGTGTGTGTGTGTGTGTGTGTGTGTGTGTCGGGGCTGGTGGTTGGAAGTGGACATTGGTTTCCTGGAAGAAACAAGCTCTGGCCTGAGTCTTGAGGGGTGACCAGGAGGAGGTCTGTGTGAGGGGAGGGCAGTGGGCCATGAGTGATAGGGGGCATGGATAAGATCTCTAGGTGTGCAGGACCTGTTTGGGCAAAGTGAAAGCCAGCCGATTGGCGTGACTACGCGAAAAAGATGGGGGACCGATGGTGGAGGGCCCTGGGAAGCCATGGAAGGTCGTAAGCAGAGGCAGGAGCTCTGGTGTTAGAAAGATGGTCTGGCTTTGGGACCCTGCTGTCCTGGCGGATGTTACTAGCGGACATCCACCTGGAAGCCATGTCCCCAGGGGGTTGAGCAAACAAGCTCCAAGGTCTCAGGTCCTGGGTCCCGGTCCCAGTCCCGCTACTAGGATGTGGACAAATCACTTACCCTCTAGTTTACCCAGCAGCCCACCACTAGGCTTTCTGCACCTTGCGCACCCCGTCGTACTGCATCCAGTGGCGTCAGCACTGTCACTCAACCCCAGTTTACAGATGAGCAAACTGAGTCGCTCATCCAGGAAGAAGCTGGGACTCAGCCCAAGGTCTGGCTGGCTCGGGCTCAGGCATGTGCAGCTTCAGGATGGTGACACCTCTGGCCTCCTCAAGGGTGGCCTAAGACCCAAGCTAAGCTGCTGGTACTCAGAGACTCGCTGCCCCACATCTCCATTTCCCCCAGGCCCAGAGAAGGGAAGCAACTTTCCATAGTCTAACAGCAATAGGGACAGACCCCCAGGTTTGTCTGACCTAAATCCCAAGCTCTTTAGCACATAGTGGGTGTTTTAAAGTTAAGCGACTTTAAAAATGCCTTGAGAAGATTGGCAGAGGAGGAAGCTAAGGCTTGGCGACAGTCTCTGCATTTCTCAGCAGGACCTGGCACAGAGTAGATGACTAATAAATGTTTAGTACCTGAAGACCCACTATGTGCAGCACTGTACCGAAAGCCTCACATACATTATACGTCATTTGATCCTATCAGAGCCTCACAAGTTGGGTATATGATAGCCCCCATTTTACTGAAGGAAAAATTGAGGCTCTGAAAGGTTGGGTCCTGGGCCCCGGTTGCACATGCAGCGAGAATAATAAGAGTTGAGGATATTTGGGGGACTTACTATGTGCCAGGCCTTGTTCAAAGCATGTTACATGTCCACATAAAGCCGACCACTGCCCTACAGTACAGTATAGTATTATTAGTATCACTTTATCTTTCATTTTTTTTGAAAATAAAAATATATAATTTTGAGCACTTACTAGATATTAGGTATTATTTACAGTGGTTTCAATAAGTATAACATCTCATTTTTAAAAATCTATTGATGACCTTATAAGTTTCCTCCTTTATTTTGTAAATGTGGTGAATTTCGTTAATTGATTTTTTCTTTTTTTTTTTTTTAGTTAGGATTTGATGAGGATTAAGGTTATGTTCAGGGTTAGGTTTCAGTTGGGTTAGGGTTTGGTTTAGGGTTTAGGTTCAGCATGAGGAGTAACTAGTGTTAGGGTATGTTAAAGTGTTAGGCTTTGGTAAATGTGGTGAATTTCGTTAATTGATTTTTTCTTTTTTTTTTTTTTTTAGTTAGGATTTGATGAGGATTAAGGTTATGTTCAGGGTTAGGTTTCAGTTGGGTTAGGGTTTGGTTTAGGGTTTAGGTTCAGCATGAGGAGTAACTAGTGTTAGGGTATGTTAAAGTGTTAGGCTTTGGTAAATGTGGTGAATTTCGTTAATTGATTTTTTCTTTTTTTTTTTTTTTTAGTTAGGATTTGATGAGGATTAAGGTTATGTTCAGGGTTAGGTTTCAGTTGGGTTAGGGTTTGGTTTAGGGTTTAGGTTCAGCATGAGGAGTAACTAGTGTTAGGGTATGTTAAAGTGTTAGGCTTTGGTAAATGTGGTGAATTTCGTTAATTGATTTTTTCTTTTTTTTTTTTTTTTAGTTAGGATTTGATGAGGATTAAGGTTATGTTCAGGGTTAGGTTTCAGTTGGGTTAGGGTTTGGTTTAGGGTTTAGGTTCAGCATGAGGAGTAACTAGTGTTAGGGTATGTTAAAGTGTTAGGCTTTGGTAAATGTGGTGAATTTCGTTAATTGATTTTTTCTTTTTTTTTTTTTTTTAGTTAGGATTTGATGAGGATTAAGGTTATGTTCAGGGTTAGGTTTCAGTTGGGTTAGGGTTTGGTTTAGGGTTTAGGTTCAGCATGAGGAGTAACTAGTGTTAGGGTATGTTAAAGTGTTAGGCTTTGGTAAATGTGGTGAATTTCGTTAATTGATTTTTTCTTTTTTTTTTTTTTTTAGTTAGGATTTGATGAGGATTAAGGTTATGTTCAGGGTTAGGTTTCAGTTGGGTTAGGGTTTGGTTTAGGGTTTAGGTTCAGCATGAGGAGTAACTAGTGTTAGGGTATGTTAAAGTGTTAGGCTTTGGTAAATGTGGTGAATTTCGTTAATTGATTTTTTCTTTTTTTTTTTTTTTTAGTTAGGATTTGATGAGGATTAAGGTTATGTTCAGGGTTAGGTTTCAGTTGGGTTAGGGTTTGGTTTAGGGTTTAGGTTCAGCATGAGGAGTAACTAGTGTTAGGGTATGTTAAAGTGTTAGGCTTTGGTAAATGTGGTGAATTTCGTTAATTGATTTTTTCTTTTTTTTTTTTTTTTAGTTAGGATTTGATGAGGATTAAGGTTATGTTCAGGGTTAGGTTTCAGTTGGGTTAGGGTTTGGTTTAGGGTTTAGGTTCAGCATGAGGAGTAACTAGTGTTAGGGTATGTTAAAGTGTTAGGCTTTGGTAAATGTGGTGAATTTCGTTAATTGATTTTTTCTTTTTTTTTTTTTTTTAGTTAGGATTTGATGAGGATTAAGGTTATGTTCAGGGTTAGGTTTCAGTTGGGTTAGGGTTTGGTTTAGGGTTTAGGTTCAGCATGAGGAGTAACTAGTGTTAGGGTATGTTAAAGTGTTAGGCTTTGGTTTAGGGTCAGGAGCACGGTTGGATGAAGTGCAGGGTTATAGTCAGGTTTCATGTTTCACATAGGTTTAGAGCTAGCTTTATGGATCCGGATATGGTAAGGCTTTAGGGTTTCAGTGTTAGTTTTAATGTTACGGTTAGGTTAGGGTAACCTCATCATTTTACAGATGAGGATATTGGTTTCGAGGTTCAGCCACTTGCTAAGATCATATGGGTACATATTTATTGAGCACCTGCTGTGTACCTCACATGTGATGGGCTCTGGGGCACCTACCTCCAGTCTCAGGCCGTACCAGCTGCATCTCCCAGTTAACTGCAACACCGACTCCCAATGTGAACTAAAGTCACTAAGCTTCTCAAGCCCCAGATGGCATCTTGTACCAGTAACTAGAGCCCGATAATCTAACCTTAACCCTCATTAGAACCCAGATCTCAGCCGGAGGTGTGAGTGTGTCTGACAGGTGGTGAGCATCCCGTCACTGGGAGGATCCAAGCAGGGCTGCCATGGAGGAAAGTTCATACGCAGGTGAGAGGATCCACTGGAGCTGACACTGGCAAAAACAAGAACCCTGACCTCCTACCTTCCACTTAGGAGAGGAGAGGGCTCTTGGGTCCTTTTCTGAGAAGAGTGAATTTTTAGGAAAGGCCCACTGTGGGGGATGAGTAAGCCCCAAGTTGCCTTCATGGCACAGAGCCAGGCAGAAAGGGAAGCCGAGGGCACCTCCCTTCTCTGACTCAACACCTTCCCAACAACAACAACAAAAAACAGTTCCAGCTGGGGCACTGGGAGCCCAACAGAGTGGGAGACCAAGTGGGACGAGGACTCAGAAGGAGGGAGATTCAGCATAATGAAACCTCCCAGCCAGGATGAAGGGAGGGGGCCCAGGCCTGCAGTGGAACATCAAGGTAGAGTTTTGGGGGGCCCAGGAGCTGGGGTGAGGCCTGGGGGGTGTCTACCA
>NW_011889291.1:116606-119654 GCF_000151845.1 Pteropus vampyrus | reverse complement strand
TCCTCCGCTCTCAAGAGGCCACTCCCCCTGCTCTTGCCTATCTCCCATCTCCCACCCTTTGGGCACCTCCCACATGATATACCCAAGGGCGCCATCCCCAGATGGCAGGGGGAAGGGGGCAGGGGCATCTGAAGAACCCTTTCTCTCTTCTTCTCTTCTCTCCTGCCCAGACTGGGACACTGTACAGAATCTGAAACACCTGGAAGAGACCGCTGCCCGGAATGGTATGGAGGGGCCAGGGTTGGAGAAGGGGGCCAAGACAACAGGCTCTTGTCCTCCTTCTGCCACTGACCACTATGGGACGTGGGAGGACTGGGCTCCAGTGTCCCCCAAGGAATGGAGGGTCAGCCTGTGTTTCCTCCCTCCCTGGGTAGGGGAAAAAACCCATCAGCTCTTTTAGGAGAGAGCTCTGGGGAGCACCTGATGGAATGTTATGGAAGGACTCAGTGCCTCAGCTTAGTCACCTGTAGAATGGGCATCATTTCAGTGCTGTGAGGTAGAGACAAGCTAAGTCTTTCGAAGCACTTAGAACACACCTGGCATCAAGTGAGCTTTCAATAAATGCCTGCTATTTTCATATTTAATTTTGGGTCGGGAAAAGGTACACTAATTCATTCTATTCTTGCCTGCATTTTCCTGAATACTTTTGCCTCCGATATTAAAAAGTTGTAACCCTTGTGACTACATGAGGGGGCCCCTGCATTTGGGGCTGTGGGGAGGGGTTGGGGACTCAAGGACCTTCCTGCCTGGCTCCCGAGGACACATCTTCTCTCCCAAAACCTGCCCCAGTCTCTCAGGTTTCCAAGGCCTTAGAAAATCACAAGGGTGACCAGATGGCCCAGAAATCCCAGGGTGAGTGAACTCAGCTGGGAGTCTGGGGGAAGGAGAGGAGGGAGGACTTGGATGAACATGTGGGTATGATGCTCCAGACCACCTATGAATTACAAAATGAGCAGGTGGCCCTATAGCCCCAGGTTAAGGGGGCAAGGGGGCCGGTGGGCAGAATGGGGGTGTCCCTGAGGGACTTACCATTGAGCTCCCTCCCCTGCAACCAGCTGCCCAGATGTCACAGAACATGGAGAAAATTGAAGCAGAGCAGAAAAGAATGAAAGCTCAGGGTGAGAGATCGGGGTGGGTGGCAGGGTGCCAGAGCCATGGGGACCTTGAGGCCCACAGGCATCGTTCCTGACACCTGTCCTGCCCTCCCATCAGACTCTGAGCTCTCCCAGAATCTGGATGGACTTCTTGAAGACCTGAGCAACCTCAAGTCCCAGGGTGAGGCTTGAGAGGGGCCAGAGGTAGGGAGGGACCAGGAGGGGCCCACAGGTTTGTCTGTGACCGCTGTCCCCATCCGACTGCCCAAGGCTTGAATGAGAGACGCGCAGCCTTGAATTCACTGGAAAGACTCCAGGAGGAGGTGGCAAAGCTGTGGATAGAGCTTCGAGTGTCCAACGGTGAGTGTGTGCGTCTGTGCCCATGAGTGTGGGTGTACGTGTGTAAAATACAGATGTGTGGTGGTGTGTGTTCGAATGTGTAGCAAGTGTGTGTGTGGTAATATGAGCAGGTATGTGCATGTTGCAGAGCCAAAGGGGGACACATGAGAAAGCCCTGAGTCTAACTGCTCCCCCCACACTGATCTGGGGTGAAGGGGTCCCTCATGTTTTCCCTCCAGGTAAAAACTGTTCTCATTTCCCACCACTGGGTTCTCTTTCCTGATCTGTCCTCTACCCGTCATGGCTCAGCCAAGGGTCGAGGGCCATCAGTAGGGTGCCCTCAGCCACAACTCCCCCGGAATGTTGTCTGATCCAGCCAGAGGGCCATAGAGGGGATGACAGGAACTGTAGCACTTTCGCCAGAGGTGGCAGTGATAGAGGCAATGCTGGCAGGTACGAGGGTCATGGGGGTGGCCCCAGAAGGCTGCAGAGAGGGCAGACATTCAACCACTGTGCCTTTAACCTGAAGTCCCACTGCACCCCCACCCCCACCCTTGATGTTTGGTCTGCCCCGCTGGGTGAGAGGAGGGAGGATCTGTGTCCCCGGGGCCCAGCGTGGAGATTCCAGCAAGAGACCCAGACCCGAGTGGTCCCCTGGGGATGCTGGGAGGATGGAGCTGGGCCGCACTCGCTCTGATGAGGGCGGCTGTCTCTGAAAACCACGCGACGCACAGCCATGACAACTTCCCCAAAGTTTTCTTGAAGGAACTAGAGATGTTCTGTTCCTTTTTAGCATGGCGCCCCAGAAGGCAGTACACTGTTGCTATGTCATGAGTAAGAAGCACACCTAGCTCTGCTCCTCCCGGGGCATCACAAACTTCTGTGGACCCCAGGCTCCTAGAAAATTTCACTGACACCGTGGAGCTGTCTCTGCACGTCACTCTTAAGAAAATCTATTGTAAATCACAAGTGAGTGGACCCAGTAAGAGTGGGTCCACCTTCCCACCTGGGACTACTGGTGGTGCTGGCAGCGCCTGAGAGTTTTCCTGGGGTGGGAGCAAGGGGAGAGAGAGACCGAGGTGGCCCTGGGTCGAAGCCGTGGGGACCCAGCCCCCCAGTCCCCTTCCCCATTCCCACAGGCTCTCCTGACCAATGAGGAGGAAATCAACTCAGTATCCCAGAACGTGGCCAAGGGTGCTAGTTTGGGGTGCTGTCATTGAAGCAGTTGATGGGGACAGTACCGGGGAAGGTAATGCTGGCGGTCCTGGTCTCAGCATGGCCATCAGCACTGGTGATTAAGACATGCTGGTGTGGTGTTGGCAAAGGTGATGTCGGCCATGGTGTTGGTGGTGGAGAGATGTTGCTGGCAATTGTGGATGAAGATGCTGTGGTAATATTGGTGATAAGGTGTGGCTGACAGTGGCAGTGTTTGGGGCCATGGTGTTGGCAGTCGAGGCGCTGTTGGCTACCGAGGTCTTGGTGGGAATGCTGTGAGCAGTCACAGTGTGTCTGACCGTGAAGCTGTTTGTGGTGAGGACACTGGTGGCTGAGGTGCCGCTGGCCATGGTGCTGATGATGTGGTAATGGTGTGGGCTGCGGAAGTGCTGCTGGGCAG
>NW_011889291.1:102000-114856 GCF_000151845.1 Pteropus vampyrus | reverse complement strand
GAGGACCTGTTTCTTGTCCCTCAGCCCAAACTCCCTGCTTTCAAGTGCTTAGAGTTCCCACCTCGAGAACCCCACCTGCCAACCTGAATGCTGGCAGCGCTCCCTACAGGGGCGCAGTGCCTGCAGCCTAACTTTCCAGGGAGCGGCGGCAGCCACCCCGGACTCATGTGCTTCCACACTGCCCCCTCCTCCCTGTCTGCTGGAGTCAGGAGCGGACCCTCCCTCGTCCTCCCCAGATGTGGCCCGTGTCCTGGCACCGCAGGACCCACCCTGGCTCAGATGGCTAGGCCTCCCTGGCTGCCTAGGATGACAACAGCCCCTCACACACCCCTCCTCAGAGGTCTCCAGGTGTGGAAGGTGGGAGCTGGGAGTCCCAGAGCCTGGTGCCTGAGGCCACCTTTGAGTATCAGGAACAACTAACTGAAGTGGCATTTGTGCCTCTCCACCTTTTTTCCCCCCTACTTCTTTACAAGAAGCATTCAGTAGGCAGAGCTAGAGATGAAGACTCTGGGTCTAGTGAGCGGAGAATCCCAGGAGTATTGCAGGGCAAAGCAGTGGATAGCCCTGAGCCTAGTTCCCCAGCCCGGGCTGCTGGGGAAAGAGCCTGAATGACCACAGACGAAGTGGTCAGAATGGGCCCAGTACACAGAAGGCACTCAGTGCTAGCAGAATGCAGAGACCGATGGGGAGGTGGCCTGGTCACCTGGCAGCCAGTTCAGATCGAGGTCCCGGCACCACTCCCACTTAGGGTCCGGGTGGCCGAGGCAGCACCAGCCCTGGGCTTGGCCAAGGTCAGCTCTACATCTGAGACAGGAGGGAGGCAGGCCAGGATCTTAGGACATCCCACCCTCAATACCGGGCCTAGAGAAGAGCGAGACGTGCTCACGTGATTCTCAGGTCCCCTGGGGAGGAGGGGCTCCATAGGCAGATGCCCACGCTGGACCACCTGGGATCCCAGGAGAAGAGGCCAGCCACAGCCCAAGGAGGGGGTGGGTTGAGGAAGGTGCTATAGTGGCACCTGGGAGTCCTGGGGTTCAGGACAAGGTGGGGACAGAGCTGGGCCCTTGGAGTGAAACCCAGGTTGGAATCCCAGATCTTGTTATCTCTACCTACTGCCCACCCCAGATTTATCTCCCCCAGAAACCTCCTCAGCACTCTGGGCCTCTCGTTTACCTAGCTCCGCACGTGAGGAATTCATAGCTCCACTCTACCAGTCCCTCAGGCCAACGTTGGGGTCATCCTCGCCACCTCTCTCCCTCACCAGCCCCTCCAGACCCATAAGGAAAGCCACGGGCCCCGCCACCAAGCTGTACTCAGAATCCACCCACTTGTCACCCACTCCAGCTGCTGCCTTGGTGCAGCCCCCATCCTTGCTCACCCGAACTGCTGGGGGCTCACTTTTCACTTGTCCCAAACCTTCCAGCTCAGAAAAAAAGCCGAAGTCCTACAGGGTCCTTCGCCTTCGCAGAGCCCCTCCCTGCCACCTCCCCTCCCCAGCTTCTCTCCTCCGGCCACCCCAGCCTCCTCACTGTTCCTGGAACACTGAAGACTTGCTCCCAGCTCAGGGGGTTTGCACTTGCTGCCTCCCCTGCTTACTCCTCAGCAAGGCCTATGCTGAGCACCCCTCCCTCCCATTTAAAATGGCACCCTGACTTTTTTACTCCACTGTACTTTCTTACCACGGTACTCCTTTCAACAAAATGCGGAATTTACTCGTCTGTTTGTTGGCCGCCTCAGCCAGGTAGAGTGCAAGCTTCAGGGCAAACACTTCTGTTTTGTTCTCAGCTGTGTTCCCAGCACCTAGTACACAGTAGGCACTCAAAAAACATGTCAAATTAATGGGTGACCATGGGCAAATACCCCTTCTCTCGGACCTGCTTTGTGGCCTGTGAAATGAGGGGATGCTGCCTGCCTGAGTCACCAAGGGCTGGCGTCGGGCCCCTACCCTTCAGTCCCACCTGTCTGGAGGCCTCAGTTGAGACCTTACTTGCAGCCCCAAGTATCCTAACTCAAAGCCACTATGATGAGGACCACAGCTACCTGTTCTTTCTCCCCATCCTCCCTCGCCCTAAATGGGTGCCCAATCTCACAAACCTACAGCTTGTTCTGGCCTGCTCCACAAATCCCCAGGGGAGAAACAGACCCTGGGCCGTCCTCTCCCAGTTTATGAGCTCTCCCGCATCCCCTCCCTCGAGGACAAGCCCTTTCTCCTCCCTTCTTTCCCCACCTCTCAGGCATCCTTCACTGCTGGGCCTCTGGATGGAGCCGGCTGTGCCATCCTTGCCTCCTGCCTCTCTCCTGCAATCTGGTCCCCGACCCCCAAGCAGATCCAGAAAGCCACTCCCAGGTTCCCTGAGGACCTCAGGCTGCTACACCCTAAGATGAACCCTATAGTTTCCTCTGAAATCTGATTTCCCATCACACCCTCTGGCTCTCCTTCCTCCAGGCTTGTGGCTTCAATCTCTGCGCTGACCCCCGGACCTCTGACACGGCCTCTCGGATTCAGGCTGCCACCATAACCACCCCCCTCCCAGCTCCCTTGGGCCCGCTTCCCTCCCCCAGCCAAGAGCCATTTTCTGACCATCTGTGTGCTACACATGTTGGGCGCTGGTAGTTTTATTTACCCTATTGACACTCATTGCCTTCTTCGCAATGCGCTGAAGCCCACCCGGCTCATCACCTCCTGCTGAGATGACTAAAACTGCCCCCCAACCAAGCCTGGCACCCAGGTCTCCCCATCTCATGCCACCCTACATAATGGGGCTAGACAGAAGATTCTAACAAGCAAACTGAAGAGCTGTACCACCCTATCTTTAAATCTTCTATAAGTGGTGAGGGGAACCCAGCAGAAAACACCTAAGTTCTCCTTCAAAACAGACTTGCTCAGGTCCTGTGGGGGTAAGGGAACGGAAAATTTGAAGAAGTTTCCTCAAGGGGTGGCAGGATTTACCCTGGGGAGGAGGAGTGCTCGGGGCCTCAGGCAAAAGGGAAAGGAAGTGTTGCCTGAGGTGTGATTTTTAAACAAGGGATGTGTGTTCAAGTAGCGATTGTGTATTCAGAAATTGACTTCAAACTATCTTAAGCATCCAGATGATTCTAACGTGAGTCCATGTACTTCCCCTTGAGAACCAGGTGTCTTGGGTTATAGTTCTCAAAGGGTAACCCCAGAGCATCAGCAATTCCTAGGAACTTGTTAGAAATGCAAATCGTCCAGCCCACCCAGATCTAGAATATCTGAAACTCGGGAGGGTGGTGGCACCCAGCCACCCAAAGTTTTACAATTCTGTGTCCTAGTGCAGGGGTCCCCAACCCCTGGGCTGTGGACTGTACTGGTCCGTGGTCTGTTAGGAACCGGGTCGCACAGCAGGAGGTGAGCAGCGGCCAGGCGAGCGAAGCTTCATATGTATCCGCAGCCGCCCCCTAGAGCTAGCATCACCGCCTGGGCTCCACCTCAGATCGTCAAACATTAGATTCTCATAGGAACACCGGTCCCTGGAGCCAAAAAGGTTGGGGACCACTGCCCTAGTGCATTGCTTCTCAAACTAAGGTACAGAGGGACTCCCCCAATGGGGGGTCTGGCTAAAACGCAGACTCAGTAGGCCTGGGGTGGGCCTGAGGGTCTGCACTTCCAACAAGCTCCCCAGAGATGCTGATCTGCTGGTCCTCGGACCACACTTTGAGTAGCAAGGGTCTGGAGCTGGGGTAAGCTTGTTTTCTAGGTGCATAGCCACACTTGATCATTGACCTACTGCTAGGCACAAACTATTCACTATCTGGTCCTTCACAGATACAGTGTGCCAGCCTCTGGTCTAAAGGAGTCCATCTTAGCCTGATCCCTCCCCACTCCCTCCCACCCCTTCAGCCTCCAACTCTAATTCCAGAAACTGCCAGCCTATCCCCACTCCAAGAGCTCCTTCTGCCTGGTCTATCTCCCCAACCCTGCCTGAAAGCCCAAGCTAGGTCCCAGCTGGCCCTCCCCACCTCCCCACTGCATTATAAACATGCCTGGGCCTTGGCCTCCCTCACCAGCCTGGGGCAGGAACCTGGGTCAAGGTGTTGAGCGGATGGATCTCTGAGGCCCTCACACAACACACAAGACACGCTTGGGAAAAGGGCTCTCTCATCCTTTATCTTCAGGGGCGAGGTCAACGGCCCTCCAGGGCTCGGTCTCGGGCGATGACAGCCTCCTCAAACTTGATCATTAGTGTGGTGCCCTTGTGCCAGTGCGCTGTGACCTTGGCGGGGAAGCCACTGTGCGTGAGCACTGCCTCCACGATGCCTGCCGTGAAGCTGGCACAGTTGAGTGTGCTATTTTCCTTGGGTACCGAGATGTAGGTGTTGATGAGCGGTTCCCGCTCGATGATGTAGAAGGTGCGTGCGTCGTCGTTGGCCTGCTCCAGCTTGTCAGCCTCCTTGCCGAACAGCGCTTTCCACACGGCGCCCTTGACAAACAGCAGGGCGCCCAGCACCTTGGTCTCCCGCCGGGCACCCTTTTCTCGAGCCACCAGCGCATCCAGAACGCGAGCGCCTACCTGGCGACCCAGCGCCGCCAGGCGCGCCTGCAGCTCGGCCACGGAGAAGACGCGGCTCTGGCAATGTTGCACCAGCTCTGAGAAGAGCAGCGCGAAGGCGCTCAGGCTCACCTCGGTGCGTGGCCGCGTCAGCGCGCGCTCCAGGAGCGCCGACTTCCCGCGCGTGAAGCGCGCCTCCATGCCGCCGCCGCCGCCGCCCTGCGGGAAGACCAGGCAAAGCCGGTGTCAGGGGCGGGAGCAGGAACCCTGGGACCCCCAGCCCACCCCCATGTGCTCCTTCGCCGACTTTACACGTCGGAAGAGATGAATGGAAGTAAAAGGGGCATTCGCCTGCGTGTAAAAGTCGCCTCCATTACCCCTAGCCAGAGAAGGACAAAGGGGAAAGGGGTGGGCTTATACTCGATGAGAGCTTAGGTGGGAGGACACAGGAGGGGACCACAAGGGGGCGCTGGAAACCCTCCCCCAACTCTCGAGTTCCAAGTGAAAAGCACATTTGTGCGCCGTCGGCCACCTGTGGCAGCGACTAGAAAACTAGTGCACGGAGTCGGGGGTGGGGCGTCAGACCTAGGGCTGGGATGGGAAGAGGGTGGGGAACAATGAGAAACTGGCAACTGTCCCTCTCCCAAGTGCACTACAGCACTTACTTCCTGCGGGTAAAGAGAACTTCCCTGCCTGTCGCCGGCGGAAAACCAGACACGGTGGGTGGGAGTAGGGGATGTGTCGAGACCAACCGCCAGGATGAGACGCTTGGGGAAAAGACAAGATACATGGACAAGCCAGGAGGGGGCGTTGGGAATCCTTTCAACCCCGCGCCTTCCGCGAAGCGCGTCTCCTTGGAACGCGGATGGGCCTGCATTTAAAAAAAGACTGGGGGCGGAGGTGGGAGCCGGCATGGGCGACAAGGCAGAGGCGTTGGGAGCCCTCCACCCTGTGCTCTCCAGAAAGGTAGCTGGACTACGGGGTGGGGGGCGGGGTGGCGGTCAGGCTTGGGGGGAACCAGGAGGGGACGCTGTGATCCTCCACCCCACCGCTAGAAGCCACAACTGTCGGTGCGGGAGACAGACAGAGGGAGATCTGCTGGAGAAAACCCCGACAGGGTGCTGAGACCTGCAGGGCAGGGCGGTAGCAAATGGAAGATCCCAAGAGCGCTGAGACACTCTCCCTTCCCCTCCGCCCTCGCCCACTCAAGTGTAAAGCCGCCGCCCAGGATGGGGTCTGGAGGGGTAGCTGAGAACCCTGCCCCAGATAGGCAGGGATGGAGCCAGGGGCTGCTGGAGGGATCTGGGGATGCTGAGCGGGCCCCCAAGAGATCTGCATGGGGGATGGGAAGCCAGCGGGGTTCCAGGGGCTTCAGGACGCCCCCGCCCCGGTGCGCGGCCGCCTACATGGGGAGGACCCGGAGGGGCAGTGTTGAGACGCCCCGCTCCGGGCTCCGATGGGGGCTAGTGAATCGAACCGCAGAAAGGCAGGGGCCCAGGCGCCCCCCACCCCGGCGCGTATCAGGCAGAGGGACCGCAGAGGAGCCCATCCTCCTTGAGGCCACCCTGGGTGAACCGGAGCAGACGGTCCGGAGATCGCGGACGCAGAGACCCCGGCCCAGGACCCAGAAGCCCGCGGGGAGAGGTCAGGAGCTGACAGAAGGGGTCTCACCGGGAACTGCAGCCGTCGGCTCGACCGAGCTGCTTTACGACGCCGTAAAAGGCCCTCTGTGCGCAGGCGCCGTGGCGGGCAGATGTGTGGGCGGGGCCTGCACTGTGATTCTGAGGAGCGGCCACCGGGGGGCGCGCGTGTCCTCCCGACCAAGGGTTGCGGCCCCACGGCCGGGGACCTCGCAGGCCTTGGTTGGCTCCTATTCACGGAGACAGTGTCATCGTGGTGACATGCTCAGGGGCACACGTTTGACGATGGGCACACTTCTCTTTGTCGGGTACATGTGTACATATGTACATCTCAGGCCACAAACCCTCATGGGCACACACTAAGGGCACAGGGACTCAGTTACACTCTGTGTACGAATTCATAGACACACAGCGACCCACTCGGGACATCGTTCTTACATACCCTCGTGCCCCCAGCGTTCCTGGCATAACGTCCATTTGTTCATTGTGTGGTTTTCCCCATTCCCCAAGTCCAAACACCCGCAGACCCTCACCTACGAAGCCCCAAAGTCCCCCAGTCACCCCAACAACAGATTTGAAATACACAGCATTTTCCCTTGGACTTTATTTCCATGAATCACAAAATATGAGTGCAGAAACAAACAGACATGTGTGTACATGCTCTGAGCACCCTCAGTGACATAATCGGGCACAATCATATAGACACACATTTGTTCATGTGGGCACAGGGAGTGACAGGGCACACACTGCGACACCCACAATTACAGTGATACATTCCAATGGTATGTGCTACGTACTCCTCCACCACGACAATTACACACACGACATATTGCTGGATATCATGCATGTTTACACCCAGAAACATACATAGGCAACATGTCACCAACACTCACACTCACAGTGACACACTTTTGTGTTCCCTGCTGACACAGCCACCCACCGTGACATGCATGACACAATACACACATGTGTCACATAGACAATGACACAGGCAAGCATACCACACCCACTGTGACTCCCACATTCAACATTCACCCAATTCACGTCCTTGTGGGACACACTGAAATACCTGCCCTCCGTGAAATGCTTACCTCCCACACACACATGCACACATGCGACTTCACAACACTCATTCACCATGACACATGATTTTCTACGTGTGGAGACGATAGGTTCAGACCAGGTTGAGGCCTTCATGTTCCATCTTCACTGGGAGATGCAACCCCATCCTCCAAGCTGCAGCCAAGGCTTTCACATCTGGTTGTTTATTTAGATGGGGACACTGTGGTGGGGGGAGGCAGAGATCCAAGATCAGGCAGGTCATCCCCCAAGAGAAGCTAGGGCCAGATCCTGGGCTCTGCCTCCCCCGGCCCCAGCTTACTTTCATTTGACATTTTCTTCTGCAGCATCTCAGAGATTTTCTGCAATTGAGTCTTGATTTCATTTGTGGCTGAGGATGGGGTAAGAAAGAGAAAGCTGGGGTGGGGGCTCAGACAAGGCCCCCACTTTTATTGGAAGTCCCGTCCTTGCCTGTGCACTTGGGGTTCTCAGCAGCATTTAAATACCCCTGAGTGACTTGAAGGTGGCATCCATCACCCCTCCAAACCCTGCATTCTGGGAGGGTGGGAGCCCTGCCGCCCCCTCCCCTTTTTCTCCAACGCTGCGATCTGCCCAGTGAAGGCCCACAAGGGCACCTGATAACAGTTTCTCCTTCCCGTCCTGGACATTCTTCTTGACCATGTCAACCTCACCAAAGCGCCGGTGGATGTCTCTCCAGCCCTTTGTCTGCCCCTCCTGGCACTCTCGTGCTGAGATGGAAACTGAGGGTGTGAGACGGGGAAGTCTGTGTCACTGCTGCTCTCCCTACCCCCACCCTGACCTCTCAGGCCCTCCCTAGTTCCCCACCCCTCACCATTCAAGAGGTCCATTTTCAAGCCCAGCAGCTCTCTAGACATCTCAGAATCTGTTCAGGATGGGGAAGAAGGAAAATCCTTGAAGCACCTCAGTTCTGCAGCCCTGGGAGCAGGGGTGAGGGAAGGGAGAGGGACTGGGAGAAAAGGCAATGGTGGGAACATTGGGCCTCCCCAGCTGTCTAAGACCCTTTCACATTTATTTAGTCCCCTCCCTGACACACACCAAAACCCAAAAAACAAAAAGACCACTCACGTTTCATCACGACCCAAACCAACAGAATGATGCAAAATAGGGCGAGGAGAATGTACAGGCTTATGGCGGCTCCGTGCAACCAACGAGGGGTCTGGGTAGAGTCTAAAGACGATCTGGACCGGACTGGGACTAGGGTAGAAGCAGGACAGGTGACCTCCGGGACTCAACACTGCCACTTGGACCATCAGGACTGACTCTAATACCATCAATAGCTCTGTCACCTACACCCACTCTTCTCAATACAATCACCAGCCGTGATCAACAACACTGTCACCATCATGTCCCCCCTTACCGTCCCCATCACCGACAGTCACCAATGTTAGCAGTAGCTGTCAACAACGGCCGCCAACATCAATGCCCACTGGTTCCAGCATTGTCTTCATCGACAACACCCTCATCAGTTCTGTCTAGGTGATTCCTTCCCAATTTACTACATTGTCACCTACTCACCATAACCCAAAACTTCACCAACACTTACATCTGCACAATCATCACCACCACCTACAAAGCTACCCCCATCACTGTCACACACAAACCTTAATGCCACCACACCCCACACCACTGACCCTGACCTCCACATTCTGCTGCTGTCCTTGTGATGTCCTCCCATGGACCCGTCCCAAGGCTATGGGATGTGGGCTGGTGGGTGGCTGCTCACCCTGATTCTTGGGTGGTGAATGACTGTCCTTTGACTGGTTCTGGTTTCTGAAGGTCAAGGTGATATTTTCATAGTCAGGGTCATCTGCACCTGTGGGTGAGTCAGTGAGAAAGGTTTGGAAACCTGCCTAAAGCTCTGGGGTGGGCATGGGGATGGGAGCGGGGCTCAGAAATCTTGGTTCACCTTACCCCTACACACAACGCATTTCTGGGGATAAAAGTTAAGGGGTGGGGACCTAACATCTGCTAATTGGTTAAAAGAAGAGGGTGTGTGTGAGCATTTGAGTGATACACACACACACACACACACACACACACACACACACACACACACACACACGAGCTTTCTGGTCCCAATTCTCAGCCCCTTACTTCTCCCATACCAACTTCTCCCTCTTGTCTGCTGCCCCCATCCCCCCATCCCAAGGTGCCTAACCTTTTTTATTGTCTGGGGCCCCCCGTTGCTTGTCTTTAAAGGCTGCTGCCTGCATCCTGGCCTGGTTCATGTAGATTTCCTCAGCTTCCATGGTCCCCAGTCTGCCAATTTGTCCACACATATCCCCACCCACCGGAAGGTGTTACAGCAGATGAGGAAATCTCCGGGTTGGGGTGCGAGGGAGGAAGAAGAGATCAGCCTCTTCTTTTCAGGGATCCCGGACCCTCCAACCATGGGGCATCCTCACTGCCCCCCCCCAATCAAGAGAGGTTTTAGGAGACCAGAGTTCTCAGGGATGACCAAGAAGAGAGGCCCACAGACCCAGAGACAGAACACAATGATCAGGAACTTGTGATAGACGTGTTACTAACACCTATGGCCATCGTTTTGCATTATATAAATGTATCAAATCAACACATTGTACACCTTGTATTTATACAGCGTAATATGTCAATTATATTCAATAAAATAAATTTAAAAATTTTAATGGTTAGAAACTTTACAGGAAGCTGTGTGTGTGGCTGGGTGGGGGAGGGCGTCTACCTGGATAAACCTCGTCCTCCTCAGAGTTCCACCTTCCAGGGTAGGGACAGCTAGACTTGAAGGCAGGATTCCTGGGTCCCCACACCTTCCTCCCTCCTGCCCCAACCCCACCCCTTTGCTCCACCCCAAGAAATTGTCTTTCCTCAAGGCCCCATGGAGGAAAGGAACGGATGTGAGGCAACAGTGCTAACCACCGAAACCTCCCACTCATATCTGAGACCGAGGCCAGACCCACACCTTGACTTTCCCTGGATCTATTTTTCCCTCAGTCTGGAGACCCCAGATGGAGAAACACTCAGAAACACTCACTCTTATCCACACATCTGCTCATCTCCCTAGACTCACACACACATACTTGCACACACACACTCTCAAATACCCTTGGTCACACATCCACTCATGTATAACACATCGCACACCCATTCATATGCTTTCAAACGTGCTTAACCAGAGAAATATACATATTCATGCATTCACATGCCTACATTCTATCTAGGTGCCTTAAAGCTCTCTTTGTGTCTATTTGACCTTGAAATCTGGGAATAAACATGAGACAATGTGTATAGGGAATTTTCTCTGTAAATCTAGAGCAGTGCCTTCCAAGAGAAATATAATATAAACCACATGTTTAATTAAAATTTTCATATAAACCTAAAAGCAACAAATGAACAAGACAAACAAATGGAGACTTATGGACATGGACAATAGATTAGTGGTTACCAGAGGGGAGGGGAGAGGGAAAGGTAGATGGGGTAAAGAGGGTCAAATATGTGGTGACAGAAAGAAATCTAACTGTGAGAGGTGAGCACAGTGTAAATATATATACCTCTTACAGTTAAAATGTACAGCTGAAACTTATTGGATTTCATTAACCAATGTCACCATAGAAAAATTAATTAATTAATTAATTAGTTAATTAGACATTTTCTAGCAGCCGCATTAAAAAAATCAAAAGAGACAGGCTAAATTAATTTTAATAATATATTTTATTTAACATATACCTAAAATATTATCACTTCAGCATGTAGATGATATTTTTAAATAATTGATATAGTTTACTTTTGAGAGGTATTGAGTCTTCAAAATCAAACACGTATTTACACTTACGGTGCATTTCAATTCAGAAGGGCCACATTTCAAGGGCTCAATGGCTGCCATATTGGACAATGCCAGTCCGAGGTGTTATAGTTTTCTCCCTTTGGAAAAAAGAAGTAAAAGACTTTCTGACAACGTGTGGGAAGTGTTCTGTTCTAGGTTTAAAATATGCGATTAAATTCAAGATAGGTTTGGAATGGTCCCTCAAGATCTGGTGAGGATAATATTCTCTTTCCTAAACTATTGCCAACCTTGTCTACTCCAGGAAGATCAATTTAACAGTGATTAGGCGCCAGCTCCTCTTTCTTATGGAATAAAGCAGTCAGCCCTTGAGCAATTCAGCCCTCTTCTGCTGTAACAGCCACAGCGGAGACGGGCCAATCGGGCTGGCTCTGCTCCAATGGACAGATTCCGGGGCGGGGCCACAGCTTAGCACATTTCTGTGGCTCACATGGAGCTATGACCTGGCTCCAGTCCACTGGACCTTCAGAAAAAGGCAGCCGTGACAGTGTAGACCCACAAGCAGTCATGTTACAGTGGCCTGAGAGGGCTCCATAGGGTTATCTGACCATCCCCTTTCATGGGGTAAGAATCTCTATTTCTTTTAAGAAACAAAATGTGTCCTAATCAGGGATTGGCTTAAGGTGGGCACATGATCCAGGTCCAGCCAATCAGAGTCTAAGATTTGGCACAGGGGCAGGCAAAAGAACAAGACTCAACCAATGAGACTCAGGACAGGAACTTTTGTTGTGTTAACCAAGAAAAATGGCATTTTCTCTTGTTTCACCCCCACTCCTAGGGCTGTCGCACTGGGAGAATGTAAACTTAGAGCCCTGACGAGGCGAACCTGCATGAGAGTGAAACCAGTACCAATAAAAGCAGACCCTAGAGAGACTTGAGTCATGGAGACATCATTTGAGACCCTGGGTTTGTTGTAGCAGCCAGCCCCCGATAGACACATGGACCACCAGAAATCAGTGAGTTATGGGAAACACACTCTTTACTCAACCAGCCGGGTCTGCCAAGGGTATGCAGACCCGAAATCAAGCAGCCTTGAAATGTAGAGGTACAAGGTTTTTAAGCCCTAAACCCCATTCTTCATCTTGTTTGAACTCAAGTCTATTTTTCTTCTTTTTACTAACTGTCAGCCCACAGGTTGGTTGTCCAAGCGGGGGTACAGAAGCAGAAAGCTTATTGTTAGAGCGTTATGTTCCCATGGGCAATAGCCAAGTAGTAATTTTCCAGCCAGCACAGGTTCAGCTTCCTGAATCCGTTGATATAACACTGGGCCTCTCAGTTATGTAATCCAGAAGCTTCCTTTTAACTTTTGTTCAAACTAGCTTGAAGTGGGGTCTGTGGCACTTGAAGACTCTTGGCTACCACAGGGACCTGGGCAATTGGTGAATAGAGCAATAGAGGTTCAAGAAGGGGGCTTGCTTGTCCAAGGTCACATGGACAGTAAGATATGATTTCCAAGTTTGCACTTTGAAACCAGACGCCATTGAGGGCTCTGAAGAGGCCCTTCTTGGGGTCCGGTTAGAGTGGGACACATGCGTGGGGCTTAGAGACAAAGGCATACACATCAGGGCCTTGGGACAAGGGAGTGCTCCTCCTCCCCCAAATCAGTGAGGGAGAAGGACAGACAAGACACTAGATTCGCCTTCTCTGGTCCTAAACACACTTTGACTCAGCGGTCTCACTCCAACCCCATGGCACAGTGGGGTTAGGAAGGAGGACCTGAGAGGGGAATCACTGGGTTGGGATCTGGATGGCTTCCATAGGCACCAGAAGTGTTCATGATCTCTGCT
>NW_011889291.1:45129-101950 GCF_000151845.1 Pteropus vampyrus | reverse complement strand
AACCTGCATGAGAGTGAAACCAGTACCAATAAAAGCAGACCCTAGAGAGACTTGAGTCATGGAGACATCATTTGAGACCCTGGGTTTGTTGTAGCAGCCAGCCCCCGATAGACACATGGACCACCAGAAATCAGTGAGTTATGGGAAACACACTCTTTACTCAACCAGCCGGGTCTGCCAAGGGTATGCAGACCCGAAATCAAGCAGCCTTGAAATGTAGAGGTACAAGGTTTTTAAGCCCTAAACCCCATTCTTCATCTTGTTTGAACTCAAGTCTATTTTTCTTCTTTTTACTAACTGTCAGCCCACAGGTTGGTTGTCCAAGCGGGGGTACAGAAGCAGAAAGCTTATTGTTAGAGCGTTATGTTCCCATGGGCAATAGCCAAGTAGTAATTTTCCAGCCAGCACAGGTTCAGCTTCCTGAATCCGTTGATATAACACTGGGCCTCTCAGTTATGTAATCCAGAAGCTTCCTTTTAACTTTTGTTCAAACTAGCTTGAAGTGGGGTCTGTGGCACTTGAAGACTCTTGGCTACCACAGGGACCTGGGCAATTGGTGAATAGAGCAATAGAGGTTCAAGAAGGGGGCTTGCTTGTCCAAGGTCACATGGACAGTAAGATATGATTTCCAAGTTTGCACTTTGAAACCAGACACCATTGAGGGCTCTGAAGAGGCCCTTCTTGGGGTCCGGTTAGAGTGGGACACATGCGTGGCGCTTAGAGACAAAGGCATACACATCAGGGCCTTGGGACAAGGGAGTGCTCCTCCTCCCCCAAATCAGTGAGGGAGAAGGACAGACAAGACACTAGATTCGCCTTCTCTGGTCCTAAACACACTTTGACTCAGCGGTCTCACTCCAACCCCATGGCACAGTGGGGTTAGGAAGGAGGACCTGAGAGGGGAATCACTGGGTTGGGATCTGGATGGCTTCCATAGGCACCAGAAGTGTTCATGATCTCTGCTGAGGGCCCCCAGGATCAGACAGGGGCTGATCCTGTGCCATTATAGGGGGTGGGCAGCAGAGAAGGAGAGTCCAAGACATCCTGAAAAACAAACGTCACCCTAGGACCCATTCTCCAGCTCCTGGAGCATGGTGCTGTGACTTTTGAGTTTGGGGTCCCTTTTAAACTGGGCACCAAGAGTTCTGAAGTCTACATATCTCAGGGGCTGGATTTTAAGACCCCAGGTTAGGATTCTCAGAGAACTGGACCCCAAATCACCTGGATTTGTGCACTCGGATGCTGGGGTTTGCTTTTTAGGGAATTGAGCCCAGATTGAACTCACTATCATCTAAACTGGGGTGGAGACTTGATGTTGGAAGCATGAGAGTCTGTCTAAGGTTTATATGTGTCTATGTGTCCCCATGCGCCCACCCCCTGTGGGCATGTCTGTGTATTTCAGGAATGCCTTTCTGTGTCCATGTGTGTCTGTGGGCATAGTACCTCTGTCTGACAGTAATAGCTGGATTGTGTCCTGTGCATGCACGTGGCTATGTGTAACTCTGTGTGTATGTAGCGCACGTACGCCTGGGCAGTGTGCCCACGTGGTTCATTGCTATTTTTTTCAGCAGACGTTTCCTGAGTGCCTACTATGTGCCACAATCTCCTTTAAGCACCAAGGACACACCAAAGAGCAAATAAGTACTGTGTCTTCATATTCAAGTGTTCATGATGGTGTGCATATGTGCCCCTGTTGACTGCGGCTTGTAACTATTGAAAATTGCACCTGCACATGTGAAAACTTGAACTTGTGATGTGTGGCCTCAGGTAGGAGTTCTCAGCACGTGCGTGTGCACACACACACACGTCCATGCGCGCGCGCGCGTGCACACACACACACACACACACACACACACACACACACACACCAGGCCCCGTGAAGACTCTTTTCTGTCCACAATGCTGGCTTTGCCTGCGCCTTGGGGTTCCTTCGATGGGGTGGGGAGTGACGGGTTCAGGGCTCTAGGCTGAGAGGATTCAGGCATCCGCCCTGACCCTGGGGCTTCTGAGGCCCTGGAGTGTATGTGGGGTGGGGGCGGGGTACCGTGTCCCATCCAGACCTAGACCCTAGATGAAATCTCGGAGAGGGAGGCGGGGCGGGGAGAGAATGGCCATCAACTTCCGGGAGGCCCAAAACCCAAGGGTGACTCCAGACCTGAGGGTGACCATCAGGGAGGCCACGAAGGAGGCCATGAGCCCATTCTCTGAGGTAGAAGTGGGAGCCAAGATGAAGGAAGAGGAATGGGGCAGAAGAAAGTCGCAGTCACTCCCCACCGCCCCCCGCCTCCCTCCAGCATCTAAGCGCACTGCTCAGTCCCCCACACCCTACAAAGACAGAGCAGCGCCCAGACCCTCTTCATCATCTTCTCCAGGGTTTATTTCCAGCCCCGCCCTCCGAAGCCTAGACTCGCCCCTCCGAGGCCTGGCCACGCCACCATGCCACGTGACTTCAGCCGCTGACCAGCATACGACAGCAACGTGCTCCAGTCCAGTCTATGCCCGCGCACTGGCAGTGGCAGGTTCTCTCTGCGCGCACATCCCACGAGCCACAGGCAGAGCCACACGTGCAGCCAGTGACAACGAAGCCTGCCGACAGTAGTGGAGGAAGCTTGAACCCCAAGCCAGCAGCATCGGGGATGGAGATCTGGGGCCTGGAGGCTCCCACACCAGGGAATGGGAGCCAGTGCATGGGCTGTGGGGAGGCTGGCGGCTGGGGCCCTGGACGCCACTGTCCTAAGGAAATGGGGTCCCGCCTCTGGGGCAGGGAGAAGGCTGGGCATGCGGACCAGGACCCTAGAGGCGCAGAGGCTGGTCCTAGAGAAATAGAGGCTGGGCATGGGGAAGGGGATTACAGGGTACTGTGAATAGAGTACAGGGTACTGTGAATAGAGTACAGGGTACTGTGAATAGAGTACAGGGTACTGTGAATAGAAGTGAGAGCCTGGATAATGAACTTCTGTACTCACCTGTGGGGCAGGTGACCAGGTCGCCCCTGGAGGTGACACTCCGACAGTACAGATCAATGTTTTTCATCGCCTCAAGAGCTGCAGGAGGGAGGAGGATGAGTCTGTGAGACCAAGCTGCCCCTCCCCCGTTCTCATGCTGCCCAGGCCCTGGTGGCTTGGAGATAGGCAGGGGGTCAAGAAAACTCCCCCAAGGAAGGCCCGGGTGGTCCAGGCCCTTGTGGAGAGCCCAGGTGATGGGGAGCTCACCTGGGGTCTGTCTTGAGGCGGGCATTTTGGAGGAAGGAGGGTTTGGAGCTGTGGTTAAAGGTGGAGCTGGATGTGGTTGGGGTTGGGTTGGGTTTAGGGTTGAATTTCGCTTAAAGTTGGGTTTGAACTTGAGGTTTAGGTTGGGCTCAAGGTTGAGGTTTGTTTGGGATTGGAGTTGTATTGTGGTTGGGTTGGGTTTGAGGTCAAGGTTTGAACTTAAGGTTTAGTAGGGGGTTGAGCTCGAGGTAGAGGTTTATTTGGGATTGGGTTTAGGATTGGATTGGTTGAGGTTGAGCTTTAGTTTGGGTTGGGTTGGGGGAGATTGAGCTATACTCCAGGTCTGCAATCTGAGGGGCCTCTGAGGCCCCTGCTGAGATCGGATGTGAAAGTCCTTACTTAGGGAGCTGGTGACATCCTGGATTTTCTTATCGATAGCTTCATCCATAGGACACAGCAGCCTGCCACACACCAGCAGCCCCAGGACAGGGAGGAGGAGGAGGGAGAGAGCCTTCATCCTGCAGGAGCTGAAAGAGGAAACCAAGAGACCCACAGCTGGGTCAGCCCCTGCCCATCCTGGTCAGGCCCTCAGAGCATGTAGGATCTTGAACCCTGGGTTCCTTTAAGGGACAGGGCTGGGGGACCAGCTTTGTCCCCAGCTCCCCAGCCAGGGCTCTGGGCAGAAGCAGGAGCAGCTGTCACTTACCCTTCGAGCAGACTCAGCAGGCCAAATCAGACGTGAATTCCATGTTGCTGCCACATCTTCCTTTTTAAGGCCTCAGGATGTGGGGCTTCCTGTCTTGGGTAATACATCCCTTGGTCCCTTCCCCCCTTTCCACATCCAGGGCCAAGAGGAAGCCCCCAGAACAGACCAGGGCCCCCCCTTCCCACATCCGGACTGGGACTGGTCCAGGCAGAAGCGCCTGAGGGATGATTCCAGAAGTCATAGTCTGAGGGACAGGTAGAGAAATGAGTTTGCATGTAGGAGTGGGGAATGCAAACATGACCATGGTAACGTCCCCGTGGGAGAACTGTGGACCCTGTTCATACCCAAATGCCTGTCAGCAATGGAGTGGACAAACAGAACACAGAACCGCAGTTTATTTCCTCAGTGGGACGATCGCTGACAGCCTGTGGCCAGATCCAGCCTGCGGCCAGATCCAGCCTGCCATCACTTTTGTATGACCCATGAGCTAAAAATGATTCTTATGTTTTTTGTTTGTTTCCAATAGAGATGGATTTTTTCAGTTGTGGTAAAAGACACATAACAACATTTACCATTTTAACCACTTTTTAGTGTCCAGTTCAGCAGCATTAAGTACATTCACGATGTGGTACAACCATCACTCCTCTTCATTTCCATAACTTTCTCATCTTCCCAAAACAAAACTCTGCATTAAACACTAACTCCTCATCCCTCTCCTCCAGCACCTGGCACTCACCATCCTGCTTTCAGTCTCTATGAATTTGCCCATTCATACCTCAAAGAAGTGAAATCATATGACATTAACCCTTTTGTATCTGGCTTGTTTCACTTAGCATGATTATTTTTATGATTTATCCATGTTGAAGCATGTACCAAGACTTCACTTCTTATTAAGGCTAATATTCTAATTTATGTCACATTTTGTTTAACCATTCATCCATTAACGGACAGCCCAGTTGTTTCCACCTGTTGGCTATTATGAATGATGCTATCGTGAACTTTAAAAGCAAAGAGTCCCTGCTTTTGATTCTCTTGGGTATGTATTCAGGAGTGGAATTGCTGACAATATGAAAATTCTATGTTGAACATTTTAGGGAGGCACCAAACAGTTTTTACATTTTTAAATCATTGAAAAAATATTTAATATTTAGTAACAGATGAAAAGTATATAACATTCAAACCCTGGTCTCCATAAATAAAGTTTTCTTGGCACACAGACACACATGCTTTTTTAAATATCATCTGTGGCTGCTGCCATTAGCACGTCAATGGCAGAATTGAGTAGTTGTGACAGAGACCATGTGGCCCACAAAACCAAACATGTTTTCTATCTGGTCCTTTACAGAAAGACCTTGTGCCCTACCCTGGTCGACAGCAATGAGTGTGAATGAGAGATCGATGTATGGATTGCAGCTACATGCAACGATCTGGCTGATTCTTACCAGCATAATGGTGAGCCCAGACATGAAAGAGAATATACCACACAGATCCATTTATTGTGTTTACACACTTTTCTTTATGCATGCTACATTTCAATAAAAAGTGATATGTGTGTGTGAAATCCCTGTATACAGCAGTGTACACAGGGCCAAATATAGGCAACGTTTATTGAGTATTTACTATGTGCTAGATGTTGCACTAAGCATTCTGCATCCAGTAGGGAGGAAGGGGGCACTTCTGCCCTCCGTGCAGTTTGCCCTTGTCTGTCGGGAAGACAGACACCAAGAGAACACTCAGTCAGCCTCCAATTTCACCTGTCATCTGTGCCCTGAAGGAGAGGAACCCCATTCTGGGAGAACTGACATAAAAATCTGGCCCCAAAATACAGGAATCCAAGAAGGAAGTTTTTTGTGGAGGGAGAGATGGCTGAGCTGAAGTTGCAGGATGAGCAAGCGTTAACCAAGAGGACAAGCCAGGGAGGGCATTCCAGGCGAGGGAACTGCCTGTCCTGGGCAGGCCCTGGGCAGAACAGAGGGTGCCAGTTTTGAGGAACTAGAAGAAACCTAATGGGGCGAGAAGGTGGAGAGCCTGATTGGGATAAATGAATTCCATATGCTCCCTCCCTTCTTTGCAGACCCCGTCAACCAAGAAAAAGTTTAGGCTGTAATAAGAATAAATGGCATTTATTCGAAGGCCGGGTATGTGAAGGCAAAAACCACAAAGTGTAATTTTCTTGCAAATGAAGTGTTGCTGGCTAGGTTACATGGCTTAGTTAGTTTCGATATGCAAATGAAGGGGGGGTGAAAACCAGGAGAAGGTCAGATCCATATGTGTCCAGTAGCAGTTGTGTTCCAGGGTGTTTATGGCTCAGCAGCCTTGAGCTGAGTTTAGCAACAGGTCAGCAGCTTAATAGCAGCTCTGAGAGCTGAGGCACAAGCCAAGCAGAGGCCTCACTTCCCTAATAGCCTCCCAAATCTGTTTCAAGTGAGCCTCTTGGCAAGGCTTGTTCCATTTTATTTTTTTTACGTTATCGGCCCCCACAGTTTGGGCACAGGGTACCTTGAGGGAGTGGCAAAAATCATTTTTCAAGAGCTCTTGTTTTTCAAACCTTTTAGTCTTTTCAGATAAAAGCTTTTGAAGGGTGCAGCAGAAGTGGGCACCTCTGATACAAGTTATGTGAGAAGCAGGGGGCGTATGTGGAACCCCTAGGGTTCCCTAGAGTTTGAAAAACATTGGTTCAGTAGCAGGAAAAGTTTGTGTGTCCCTTAATTCTATTTTTTAAAAATCCTTGCACTTCCCCTGAGTTCTACCAGTGACTCTGAGCTCTCCTGGCCTTAAGTTTGCATCTAATACTAATAAAATTTTCAGAGCCAGGTCTTTAAAGTACAATAGGACAGTCACATCTTCGTAATTTTTAAAAATCAGTTTTATTGAGATATAATGTCCATGCAATAAAACTCAATTATCTTAAGGGTTCAGTTGGATGCACTTTTACAAATGTATACACCTGCATCCTGCATGAATGTTTTGTTTTTCCCGAGTATTTTTATTTTTAAATGGTGTAGTTTACATACAGTAACATTCACCCTTTTTAGTGAGTTCTATTGATGCCAGACGGGGCAAATTTCCCCCCAGTGGGCCTGCACCAAGAAAGAAGGTTCTTTGAGTGCAAGAAAGAATTCAAACGCACGCCAAAGTTAGAGTCAAAAGGAGAGTTTATTAGAGAAGGGGTGATGCTCCAAAGACAGAGTGTGGTCTCCTCTCAGAGCCAGAGAATGAGAAAGCCTGAGAGAGGGACACAGAGACAGAGATAGTGACAGAGCAAAAGACAGTGAGAGACTGAGAGGCACCCTGCGTGTTTTGGGGAATCCAGTTCATATATAATCCTTAGTTTCTGTGAATTACAGTTTAAAGACTTTGTTACCCATTTTCCTTTGATGGTGTGGGCATACAGTGAGACAGGATCAGAGTATGTAGCGTGAGAAGGTAAGAACATGGAGCATGAAAGGCCTGCGGGCAGTTCCCAGCCTGTGATCCATAGGCTCCCCGTGGTTTTAGCCACAGGGAATGAACGATTCTATTTTGCGTAGGGCGCCACTTAAAGACTATTTTTCCTGTTTTCCTTCCAGGGTGCGGGGAAGCGGGTTGTCAGCAGTCCCGAAGACATCTTCCTTCTTCTGCAGGTGTCCTCAGGGTCTGGCCGCCGGGCTGCTCGGCATATTGCTCAGCATATTACCATCCCTGAATACAGCTTGATTTAACACTTGAGTTCTCTCGCCTCCTCCCTACATTACTATGAGTTTCAACAAATGCATACAGTTCGATAACCATCACCGCCAAATAATTTAAATTATAAAAAAAAAATTGGTTTCCCAAAGATCTGAAGGAAATCTGTGTCCCGAAGCCACAGAGAAAGAGGGTTTTTCTGCCCCTTACAACTGGGGTTCCTGTGCACTGGAGACCTTGTGAATGATTATAACTGTTTCCAGCTCCTCTCCCCTGATCTACATCTGCCCTCGAAGGATTGTTTTGAACAAATGGCTCTGTGTCACTTGGAGGACTAGGAACTGCTGCCACACTTTGGGGAGCTGACCTGCAGAGGCAACCTGCACTTCTGACTGGGCACCTTGCAGGATGATAACTTGTTGCCCCGGTGACTATGTTGCGATGGCACGTAGTTCTGCCAAATCAGAAAAAGGTCATTGACATTTGCTTTCTGTCAGTCCAACATGAATGACAGAAAAGAAAAGGAAAAGCTTTGGAGCATTGTCAGATTTCTTTAGTGAAAAGCTGGAGAGCTTTGCCTTATTTACAGAAGTACTTGAGGGCGTGGGTGTGGATCTGCAGAATGGGAGAGGACAGGTGGGTGGCTCTGGCAGGACTTGCTGGGGCCAGGCCAGTGCCTTGGGGCAAGGAGCAGCCTTGAGGGCGGGTGATAAAAATCATGGCAATTTGAAGCGTTAACCACCCGAGATCCCACAACTGCCTTCCAACTTCACCCGGCTCTTTCTTCCTCTCACAATAATGATCTTTTACGTGGCTCCCCAGTGAGTTCTGAGATGATCATATCTGCTGAATGTTTAACCCTGTGTTGAGCAATTTTCACATAGGATCTCATTCAGCCACCACTACCCAGTCAGGTAGATATGCTTATTATCTCCACTTCACAAAAGGGGACGCTGAGGCCCAGAGAGGCTAAGTGACTTGCAGGGGTTCACAGGGTCAGTTGGTGGAGGAGCTGGGATTTGAACTTGGGTGGTCTGGCTCCAGGACCTGCACATTTCAGCCCCCAGAAGTGCGTTTTGGGAGGAAGGGGAGAAAGGGGCTCCCTGGATGGCCACGGCCGCTTTCCTAGCTTTTCCTAAAAAAGAAAAATAATAAAAATTAAAATTAAAATAAAAGAGAAAGGAAAAGAAAAAAAGGAAAGTTCTTTTGAGAATATTCCTATAGCTTTTTCAAGAAGCGATGGAAAGAAAATGTTCCTGTTTAAAAAGGAATTCAAATAATTCAGAATTCTATAAAATAAAAAAAAAGTTCCCCATATTCCTCCTTGTCCGGGATAACTGAGAAGTGAGAGGCGTGGTTTTATGAAGTAACCTGTACCCTTCCCCCCAATTGAGGAACTGTGAATAAAAGGGAAGGGTGGGGAGCGTCTGGCCACAGTTTCCTGGAATAAAACTGAGCCGCAACCCCCAGCCCCTCATCCTCCTCCGTGTTACCCCGTGCTCCCCAACCACCATCTCCCCATCCTCTCCCAGTAGCGCGGGCGGTTTCACGGAGGGGAAAACGATGCTGGGTGAAGTTGAGTCACTCTCAAGGTGGGGATTTCAGATCTAGACGTGTGCAATGCCAGCCCTTACTTTTAACCATGGCACTTTCCCAACCATGCCATGGGGTGGGGATGCATGGAGGGCAAAGTAAGCGGGGCAGGAAAAGTTCGGTGGAAGCCCCCTCCGCCCAGCCTGACTCTTGGGGCCCTGCCCCCCCAAGGTGAGCTTCTCCCCAGGCCCTTCACCATGCCTGCCCCCTTCTCCTGCCAGCCCACCCAAGTGACAAAGTCAGATGCTCAAGGAGGTTCAAGGGTGCTGCAGAGGCTGCAGTCCCTTTCCTGGGATGGTGTCCCAGCCCCACCACTTACTAGCTGCATGGCCTTAAGCAAGTGGCTAAGCACCTCTGGGCCTCAGTTTCCCTATCTGTAAAATGGGAGCGTTATTAGTGACTACCTGGCAGGGTAAAAATTAAGTGACTACTCTTCCACCCCCAGGTTTACTGAGACGGAATTGACATATAACGTCGCGCAGGTTTCAGGTGTATTCCGCGATGTGATGCGCAGGTGTGGTGATATGATTACCGCATGAGGTCAGCTAACACCTCCATCACCTCGCGTAATTATCTTTCTGTGTGTGTGGTGAGAACGTTTAAGATCTACTCTCTCAGCAACTTCGAAATATGCAATACAGTACCGTTAACCACACTCCTCGCGCTGTAAAGGACATCCCAGGACCTGGTCATCTGCCAACTGGAAGTTCGCACCCTTTGACCAACGTCTCCCCATTTTCCCCTGGTAACCACCGCTCGACTCTGTTTCTATGAGTTGGGCTTTTTTTATATTCCCCGGTGGTTGCCAGGGACTGGGTGGTGGAGAAATGGGTGAAGGTGGTCAAAGGTCGAAAGAAACTGCCAGTTAGGAGATGAATAAGTTCTGAAGATCTGATGTACAGCACGGTGACTACAGGTAACAGTACTGTACCGTGTGTTTCAAAGTTGCTAACAAAGTAGATTTTAAAAGTTCTCACCACACACAAAAATATTGTAACGATGCGAAGGGACGGATGTGCCAACTAACTTTATTATGGTGATCATTTCACGATATCCGTATATCAAATCACTACGCTGTATATCTTAAACTTACATAATGTTATATGTCAATTACATCTCAATAAACCTGGGGGGAGATAGATTCCACGAATAACTGAGCACATACAGGATATGTTTTCCTCCGTCTTGTTTCATTAAGCAAGTACTTTATACACAGATGGGGCAGGGCACGACCTCACAAATGTCACCTTTTTAAATCATTATTTTCTGCTTTTCCCCAGCTACTGACAAAGATTGAGACTCTGAGTGGTCTCAAAAGGGAACTGTGGTCACCCAAGCTGGAGGCACCGCCAGCCGGGACTTCCCCTTCCTGTCCTGCCCCCCAGCACTGTAGCTCCAGGGACCCCATCTCTGGCCCCACTGGAGCAGAATCTTTCCACTTGCAGGGCAATTTCCTCACCCCAGATCGTCTTTTCACAATGTTCTTGGCAGCAGCTGTTGGTTAACTCGTGTCTTAAAATTTTGAGCAACTTTACAGAAAAAAAAAAAAAAACAAAAACCCCAGAAAACAAAAAAGGAAGTTTGCCCTGCTTTCTCGATGTCTGGGTCCCCCTGGGATGTTGGCCTCCTCCCGTCCACACTTTTCTGCCTTCCTCGAGCTTTCCTTGGCTCATGAAGTCACAGTCACTTCCTTTCCCTACCATCCCACCACCTGGCCCAGCCAACAGCTCTGGCATGCCCAGGACCCTCACATCTCTCAAGTGGAGCAAGTTCAAGACCACAGTTACTTGAATGAGATATTGTTTGAGAAGGAACCCCTGCATAGCATAGGCGGAGAACTCCCACCCTGTAATGCATTCCTGACCTCAAAAACAAGGGTGCTCACTTCATCCGAGGGGTCCCCTCAGACTGCCCAAAGCACCGATGGCAGCCTGAAGAATCCTTTTTCCTCACTTTGTAGGGCCCTCCTCCTTCTTAGCACACACTGGGAACCACTGCCCAGCCCAGGGTTGGCCCCCATTTGAGTATTACATAACCATATTATTATGTTATTAATATAGTAGAGTCTATATTATTATTATTGAAGCTAGTGGTTCGTGGGTGCTTTCCATATGCTTATGATGTAACCGCCATTGACCCTTAGGTCTCTCCCTACCTCATACCTCCTTGAGGAGCTCCTGTGTCTGGTTGCCTCCTAGGGATCTTGAAGATAATACATAAGATGCATCAGGTTGCCACTTTCCATACAAATCCACTAGTCGCTGAGGGGCAGTTCTTTCGAAAAGGACCCTAGCTAATTCCAGTGGAAGGAACGGTAAGGTTGGAAATAATCTTTAAGAGATAATGGGTCCAGGTGGTGAGAACCAATGGCTGCTAACACCTCTGTGTGGTGAGCTGGTGGGGAGCAGAGGACACCCTTTCATCAGTCGGGTTGGAGGGAATGCTAAGGAACAAGCTATAAGAAATCATGAGGAGGAAACCAGTCAAATCTAGAATGGGAGCCATTCCCCAGGACGAGAAGAGAACTCCAAAGAAAACACGAACTTGTGATAAATGATCCTGAGGAAGTAAAGCAGAGGCCTCCCCGAGGTGATAACATTGGAGCTAAGATGAGGAGGAAGAGATGGCAAAATTTGGGGGAACAGCCTTGCAAGCGAGGAGAACAGTGGGTGCAAAGGCTCTGTGGCTTTAACAGTCAAGTGTTGCTGGAGCAAGTGTGTCTGACTGATCCAGTGAGGAATGGAGTTGAGAGGGGAGGGGATCTCACAGGACACACAGAGAGGGATGTTGGATTTTATTTGTAGAATCAAAATGTCCTTAGGTTGGAGACATGACATCATCTGGGTATGAATAGGGGTAGAGGTCGAGGTGGTTTAAGCAACAGAGTTTTGCTGCGGCTGAGAACTAAGGAGGAGCCCCTGACCTACTTCTCTGACGTCTCTTATTGGGTCACCCAAGCTAGTTAGTTACTCGAAAGATCAAAATACCCGGAAAATTGGGCCACAGCGCCCCCTGCTGCTCACATTGCTTACCTACACAAGCAGGCCCCGGAGGAAAACCACCGCTTCCCGGGGAGCCGAGTTTAAATGTTTAACTTTAAAACTGACTTCCTCCCAATTCCTCTGTCTCTCGCCAGTTAAATCGCTTCCCTGCCTAAGCCGGGCGCCGAGCACTGCATCCAGGGCGGCCGTCTCAGGGGTCTGCGCCGACCCACTTTCTCCTCCCCCCAACCCCCTACGCCGCACCCCACCCCCGCAACAACCTTGAGCATCCATCTTTCTGCCCTGGTGGGCTCAGAGAAATACTAGAATTGCTGAATCAGAGTTTTGTGCTTCTCCAAGGCTCCATCTGCAAAACTGAAATTTTTCTAGGAAGCGTGTCCTTAGATTTCCCTGAATTCTCAAAATAGGCGACCTCCAAATCAGGCCGAGTCCTCAGCGAGGGGGGAAGGAGGGTCCTGGGTGTCCCGTCTCAGCCCACGCACTTCTGGTCCTAGCCTTTACGGGCTACATTCCCACAGGTGACAGAATGGAAATGAGAAGGCTTCCACGGAGGGGTGGGGAGGTGAGCGCTATACCCAGCTTATGCACCCGCCCCCCAGCCCCGCCCCCCCCCAGGCACCCAAATCCTCACCATGGCCTGATGCTCTATGTGGCCTCGTGTTCTCCTTGCTCTTCAGTACCGATTCCCTCTGGCTTCACTCCACTCTCCTGCGTTTGCCTCCACTGTGCCCCCTCTCTCTTCCCTGACTCATTTTCCTTCTGACTTTGCCTCCACCAGAAAGCCTTCCCTGACTGTCCCCAGACTAGATGGATTAGGGTGTCCTCTGAGCTCTCACAGCCCCCTCTACCATCATTGTTTGCCTGGCTGTACCTCCGTGCCCCAAAGACGAGGGTCTTCGTCTGTTTTATTAGCACTAAGGGATTTGCATCTCATTTTAGCTGTGTTCTGGGCTGAACTGTGTACCCCTCCGCCCCGCCGCCTCCAAATTTGTATGTTGAAATCCTAGCCCCCAATACCTCGAAATGTGACTATATTTAAAGGGCCTTTAAAGAAATAATTCAGTTAAAATGAGGTCCTGGGGGTGAGCCCTAATCCAATATGACTGGTGTCCTTATAAGAGGGGATTAAGACACAGACACGCAGAGGGGAGACCATGTGAGGCCACGAGGAGCAGATGGCCATCTACAGGCCAACGAGAGCCATCTCAGGAGAAACCAACCCTGCCGACACCTTGATCTTGTACTTCCAGCCTCCAAAACTGTGAGAAAATAAATTTCTGTTAAGTCACCAGGAATGTGGTACTTTGTTACGGTAGCCCTCACAAACTAATACATCCAGTTAAGCCTCTTATAAGTCCTGCAGTTAGGAGCCCCTGGGAATACCCTGGGGTGTGGAGGAAGAAGAGCAGAGTTCTAACTCAACGGGGTGGGCACAAGGCATTGTCTGCAGGACGAGGGTGTTTACACAAATGCAGTGTGATGCAGGGAGCTGTGGAAGCCCCAGCCAGTGGGGCTGCAGGCCCCATCAGAACAGCTCCTGGGGGACTGGGAGGGAGCATACAGGGCCCATTCTGGTCTTTTATAATACTAACAATCCCATCGGAGCATCCAAGGTCAGTCTAGTGACAATGGAGGAATAGCAGCTGTCAGCCATCAGCTTTCTGCCACTGTCTTTTATTTCCTTTGCAAAGCAATGGCTATTACTGGTCCCATGTTTTGAATGGGGAACCCAGCAAGTTGGCCAAGACCTGACAACTAGTCATTCTTGGAGCCAATATTCAAACCAGAGCCCAAGTTCTTAACCTCCAGCCAGCTTCAGACGCCCTCTGGCAGGACGACAGGGAGTGGTGGGGCCTGAGGCACAGGCCAGACAATGGGACCTTGGGAGGCTGGCCAACGACGACAGCTCCTTGGGAAAGAAAGTGAGGTGGACAGCTGGCCCCAGACAGAAAAGAGTTTATTTTTCTGGAAAGGGAAGAGGGCAGGTCAGGGTAGGGGTGGGTGGGTCAAGGCAGGGAAATGTCCTCTAACTTCTGGTCCAGCATCTTCAGGTCGTCCAGGAAGCGGGTTGGGGTGAGGACGTGTGAGGAGCCTGGGCAGCAGGGGACGGGTGGGGAGGTGGGGTTGCTGCCTCGGCCCCTGACACCCCCAAGTCAAGGTCCTCGGGAGACCAAGCCTTGACTCTGAGCACTCCTTAGAAACATAAGGGTCCAAGGCCCAGGAGACCCCTTTCCTGGGAACCCAAGCTCCAGCCCCAGTGAAACCCAAGTGTCCGGCCACCTCCCCTCACTCAGGGTTCTCAGAAACACTAGCCCTGCAGAGGCTCCAGGCTTTGGGGAGCCAGGCATGGGGGAGTCAAGCTCCCAACTCTGCCCAGCCCAGGGATCTTAGTCCTGGCTACTCACCAATGAGCACCTCCCACTTGCCATCAGTGGCCCTGGTCACTTCATAGGCAGCCCTCATCTCTGACATGGCCATGCCACCCACGACATAGACGATAAGCCGGGGCCCTGCCCGCGCCTCCACACCAGCCTTGTTCTTGTGCCAGTGGCCAAAGCGGGCACTGTGTGCGGAGGGATGGGCAGAGGTCAGTACCAGCAGTAGACTCCCCCACCACTCCCCTCACCTAATATGGGCCTGGGCGCCAGTAGGTGGGACCCGCACCTGACAGCAGCCTGGGAGCTGGGTGTGGGGGCAGGGTCAGACACAAAGGGCCACAGTTTGCGGTCCAGCCGGTCCTCCACAGCATCCTGAGGGCCAGATGGAGAGGCTTAGGAGAGAAGCTCCAGGTGATGGGACACAGGCTCTGGAATTCCCTGAGTGTTTCGAGAGCCAAGATCCTGGCAGACAGGAGCTACCATTTGCATCTCTGGCCCCCTGGGGACCCAGGAGTTTGGACTCCCAGATCCCTAGGGACTCAGGAGTCCAGGCCCCCAGCCCTTTGGAAAACCAGGAATCTACAGCCCCTCGGAGACCCAGAAGTCTGAGGCCCCAGCCCTTCAGGGACCCTGGAGCCCAGGCATCCAGGGTCCACAGGGATGGTGGAACCAAGGTCACTGGGTCCCAAAGTGGGTTGAACTGCCAAGACCACTGGGAAGCAGGCAGGAAGCCAGGAAGCTGGACCTCTGGCCTGGTCTTTTTTGCTTCTGCTTTATGTTACCAGGATAGGCAGGGGCTGGTGTGGGGAGGGCGAAGGAGAAAGAGGGGGCTTTCCCAGGGACAAAGGAATAGAAGGGGACAGTGGAGGGGACTAGTGGGTGGAGAAGAAATGAGGCTCCCCCACAAGGGGCCCCTCTGCTGCCCAATTCCTTAGGTGTGCATTGGGGTTCCCCCCTGGCAAAGCAGACCGGATGCTGGGGGATGCCCATAATGAGGGATTTTCCATTAAGCCCTGAGGCTTAGCACCGTGAGCACAAAGGGCGCTGAGCCGCCACCTGGATCAGGGCAAGACTTGGTGGGGGCAGGAGAGGACAGGCCCCAACTCCCACCCTCCCCGTGCCCACCCCCCACCCCACGGCACCTCCATCACATCCTTGATAACTGGGGTCCAACGGGACAGCTGATAGGTGGGCTCCAAACGCTCTCTCCGCTCCAGCCGGCTGGAGGTCCCAGGGCCCTATGGGAGGGGCATGGCAGGCCGGTGGGGGAATTGGGGAAAGGGGGCGGGTCACAGATGGGGCTGGGGGCCCATCTGTCTTGGGGGGTGTTGCAGACAAAAATGGAGAAATAGAACAAAACTACAAAAGGAGGAAGGAAGGAAGGAAGGAAGGAAGGAATGAAGGAAGGAAGGAAGGAAGGGGAAGGAAAGGATGGAAGGGAGGGAGGGAGGGAGGGAAGGAGGGAGGGAGAGAATGAGAGAAAAATATAGAGGCAGTGAGACAAAGAGATGGGACAAAGAGAAAGACAAGGACAGAGAGAATGATGGGGACGTAGATGGGAGGACACAGGGAAATAAGGGAACCAAGAGGTGGGAGACAGGGAGATAGACAGGGGACTGGGAGAGAGATGGGGGACATGAGACAGGCACTGCCCAGCAGTGCAGGCTGGTCAGGGGAGGTGGGATGTGCAGGGCCAGAGAGAGACAGGAAAGGCCATGTGGAGAGCTGAGCACAGGAACTTGCTGTGTGTGTGGGTGCACAGGGGTTCCTCTGAGATGTCCAAGGGCTCAGGGTCGCCTGTGTGCCCTCACCCCGATGCTGGTAATACTGCCATCCACCCTGGGACTCACATGCCACACATTGCACCACTAACAGGACCTGGGCTCTGGGCACACCTCACCCCTCGGCTTATCATGTGATCCATGGTTGGGGACAGCTCTGGTGCTCCCTAGCCCCAAGACCGACCACTGCACAACATTCTCTGTATCCTCAAAACCACACCATAATCTGTAGACCCCAGCTCTGTGATGTGCCCTCCGCCCCCCTGGCCCAGATTCTGATTCAATTCCCTGAAGGCACTGCTGCCCCACACACCTACATTTGCCTTCCACACAGGCTCTGACCCCAGCATACCCCGGGGTTGGTGACGGTGGCCCCCAGCTGTTCAAAGTTCCGGATGAGGCTGCTGTGTGCCTGCACATTGGCGTGCTGGATCAGCTTGGCCAGGTTCTCCTCGCTCACACCTGGCAGGTGGGGGACGGGTGGCTTACATGGGTGGGATTCTCTGGGAGGGTGGGAGGATAGAAGGTAGCCATGTGGGTTCCTCGGCTAAGGGGTGGCACATGAGGAGGTCCCAGGACCTGCAGTGGGGAGGCCCTCAGGACCGAGGAAGCCACTGGAGCTGGTGCAAGGAGGAGTCTTGATGTTAGAATTCTGGGTGGGGAGGAAGCCCAAAGTGGGTAGACTGGGGGTCCCTGGAATTAGTTGAGGAGCCAAGTTTGGAGGAATCATAGATTGAGTTTTCTGTGTCATTGGAGCCCTCATGCCAATTGAGTCAATGAGGGGTACCCCGGGTCAATGGAGGGGTATCTGTGAGGTGTGGTGTGCCTGAGAGGGGGCTTCTCAAGGACAGGGAACTGTGGGGTTGAGAGAGTCCCAGGATCACTGACGACCCTGGTGAATCAGGGGATTCCGAGGCCCTCACTGTCCCCCACACACCGTTCCGTAGGAGGATGTAGAGCAACAGGACCCGGATCTTGTCGTAGGCGGGCACCGCTGCGTCCAGCAGCACCGGCACAATCAGCTTCATGGCGTCCTTGATCTTCTCGCCCTCTGCGTCAGAGCCCATGGCCAAGTCCTATGAGAATTGAAGGTCAGGGGTGCTGTTAGCCATTGGCAGGGGGCTGGGGGCACAGGGCAGGGACAACCCCAGGGTCTTCATCAAGACCTCTGTGACCTGGCTTCATACTCGTACCAGGTCTCTGAAGGTTCCACCCGTCACACAACAAGCCCTGCCCCTCACGCAGGTCCCATGTGTCCACAGACCCCGTCCCCCCGACACAACCACCTCTCCGCAGGCCCCACCTCGCCAAGGTTCCCCCCTCACACACTCCCCCCACCAAAGGCCCTGCCCCTCAGCAGGCCACCCTCTGTCCTGGGTCCGCCCCCACCTGCTCCACACCGCACAGCTTCTCCACCGAGCCCTTGAAGTGCTTCATGCAGTCATCAGCTAAATGCAGGTGTGTAGCATACTGCAGGGCGAGGGGGTGGTGAGGGTAACAGAGACTGAGTCCAGAAGGAGGCACGGAGGCAGTGGGGCTCAAGAGTCGGGGGCACAGGTTCCCTTCCCGCGCTCACCTTGTTCAGCTCCTTCTGGTACTGCGGCATCTTTTTCAGGATGTGGGACAGGTCCTTGATGTTGGCCTGGGGACAGGGATGGTATGAGGTCCCAACTCCAGGTTTGGGATCCACACTGAGGCCCTGTCCCCGCTCTGTAGGGAGTGGGGCTTTCCTCCACAGCTGCCCATCCTGACACAGGCCAGCCCCTACCTGATCGGTGGTCAGCCTCTTGCTCTCACAGAACGTCTTCAGAAGCTCCGTGACCCTCCTAGCAGTGAGGGTGGCAGGGGTGAGGGTGGGGGCTGGTGCCAAAGCTGTAGTTTGAGGGCAGTGTGGGGCTTGCAGAGCTGATGACAGGAGCCGTGGGACACAGGTCCCTGTACCAGGCCACGTGCAAGCCCTCACGGGGACACAGTGGGGATCGGCTGAGGGGTATGGCTTGTAGAGGGGCGTGCTCACAGAGGGAGAAAGGCCCACAGTGGGGGTGGTGATGGTGGTAGTGGGGGTGGTGATGGTGGTTGTGGGGATCCGAGGGAGCTGTGGTGCAGAAGGGCCTATACCCCCAGTGCCCCCCACGCACATACTTAGACACATCCGCGATGTGCATGTGCCGCAGCTCCACCCACAGGTCATCGTCCTCATCCAACAGCACGGCCTTCTCATGGGCCTCGCTCAGCCCGGTGGTCTTGTACCTGCAGAAGGGGGAGACAGGAAGGTCAGGGGCACTGACTGAGGCCCAGGGCCCCTGGTCCATGGTAATGGGGGGAGGGGGCGTTCCGGGGTTCACCCACCTATACGTGTCCTGCTCAATGTTCAGCAGGTCATAGGCCATGGCCTGAAATGTGAGCTCATGAAGCAGCGGGGACACAGGGTCTGCTGCCCGGTCCATGATCAGCAGCTGTGAACGGGTTTTCTCAGGGCCCTGGGGATAGTGGGGGGTGGGCAAGGATGAGGATGCTGACCCCCATGCTGCCTGGGGCCTCGCTCCACCTCCCTAGCACACCACTTACCTCGCCCAGACTGGGAGTGTCTGCCTTGAAGGCGTTCAGCTTGGCCAGGACCGCATGGGCCAGCTGGGCAGTGTCCTCTGGGCCCCTGGGGTGCAGTGGGCAGACACAGGGTGTGTGGTTGGGGAAGGTTAAGCACAGACTGGGGGTCGAGGATGGGGTTAGGGATGGGAGTCATGCAGCAGAGTGAGAACTGGGTTCAGAAGAGAGGTTAAAGGTGAAATGCAAGATGGGGTCAGGGTCGGGGTCAGCATCAGGGTGGGGTCCCCACTTGCGGTAGCGGATGGCTGGGTACTCCTGCAGCGTGGCACAAAGTGTGGCGATCTGCTGGGCCAGTGCCTCGAGCTGCCGTGCCCGTTCGCCTGCCCGGAAGGGGCAGTAGAGGTTGTAGGTGCTGTGGGGGGCATCCAGGGAAAACACCTGGAAGGATACAAGTGCCGGAGCCACCGCTGTAGTGGAGCACCTGCTCAACTCCAGCCGCCAGCACCTGCCACTTCCTGGGGCATCTTCTGGGGCCCACTTTGCCATCCAGGAGGCAGGTACCCCCAACCCATGTCTAGAGGAGATGCAGAAAGACCCCCTCCCCCTTGGGCAGAACTCAGAAGCCTGCTCTACACTGCCCCCTGCAGGTGCCTGCAGTGGTGAGCACATTCCACTCGACGTTGCCTCCTTTTCTTTCTGACTTGCTGTCCCCTTTACTTGTCTCAGAGCTGGCTTCTGAGGGAACCTGGGTTGTTTGGTCACAGACCCCTACTCCCTGCCCGAGTCTAGGATGGGCTGTACCTGGGCCTCGTAGGGGAGGAAGGCAAGGTGGATCTCTTTCAGCGTCTTGACCACCTTTGCCAGACGGGAGCGACCCAGCTCACTGAACAGGGGCTCGGGGCAGGCTAGGGCAGGCAAGAGGAAGCATCAGGGCAGAGCTGCCCCCATGTCCCCTGGCCCCAACCCCCACTCCTCCGGCTCTCCTCACTCACTGTCTGTGAAGAAGACATGTGCTGCTTTGTAGGTGAAGGTCGGGGTCCCCCGGAAGTCTGCGATCAGGGCCTGCACCGACTAGGGAATGGAGATCACTCTCCAGGCCTGGCCTTGCACCCCCAACCTGTCCGTCCTCTGCCCAGGCCTCCCAGCCACTGCCTGTGCCCCCATACACATGCAGACGTACATTCACACACTCACTCACGCTCACGTAGGCACCTTCTCTGTGGGGCTCAACAAATAAATGGCCTCCAGGCTAGGGATGGGTTCTCGCCGCTTGTTGATGTCCTCAACAACTAGCAAGAACAGAGGAAGAGACACATGAAGGTGGCGCTGGGGTCGGGGCACATGGCGAGTTCCAGACATGGGCAGGTTTCTACATATCTAGTATCACACAGTCATACCCCTGGGGGCCTCCCATAGAAAACTACGCATTCTGGGGTCCCCACACTGAGTTTGCCCTGAGGGTCCTATACAAGGTTCCATACACAGGGGCTGCACAGCTGGAGAGGCTGACCCCTAGGGGGCTGCAACCAAGAGTCCTTTGTGGGAGGTCTGCCCATCTTGGGCTCCCACACTCAGGTTGCCCGACTGGGGAATGTACTTGGGAGGGTGACATGCTCCTGGCTGTCTACGCAGGGAGCTGCATCCTTGGGGTTCCTGGACAATTTGAGGAGATCCAACATTCAGGGGCTGTGCCCCATGGGTCCCATGTTTGGGAGGTCCCACATGCAGGTCCCATCTGGGGAGCACTGGGTGGGGGTGTCCACTCACTGGTGATGCCCTCAGCCAGGATGTCTGACATCTTGCAGCAGGACGACAAGATGCGCATGCTTGGGTGGTCCATGATGAGCACCTGTCCAGATGGACGGACAGATGGACCGATGGACAGACAAGTCGGTAGGAGAGGCCGTAGCTGCCCTGAGGTGAGGCTGGGGCGGTGGGCAGAACTGAGGGCTTCAACAGCTAGCTGGACGGGAAGGAGGGGCCAGGACCCCACCCCATCCCAGAGCTGCCCACAGATCCCACCCTGTGGACCTGAATGAAGCCTCCACAGTGAGTTTGAAGGGGTCTCACATTCAGGGCCCCCATGTAAGTTTGGACAAAGCATTCTGCCTCACCCCTACCTTCCACTCCCCATCCTTTTTGACACTCCGAATGACTCCGCTCAGAATTTCTGTAGGGAGAGAGGGGTGGGCTATGGATGCTGGGTCATCTGGTCCCATCACCCCCAAACCTGGACCACTGCCTGAACTTCCATCTTAACTCCTGTTTATTCATCCCCACCCCCACCCCCCACTCTGTGATGCAGCTCCTGGTGTCACTCCCAATTTACAGACAGGGAAACTGAGGTTCAGAGAGAGCAGGTCACTAGACTAAGCACCCTTGAGGCCTAAGTGGCCCAATGATTGGGGTATAAATAGCCGCCGGATAAATACGCTTTAAATGAACAACAACTGGAAAGCCAGGGCTCCATACAGGTCTTCCTGCCTTCAGAACGAGACTCTCGGCTTCCCCATGGGCTACCTCGAGTCCTCCTGGCGTGGCTTCAGCCAGACGATCCCCCGCATTCCACCACTATCAGTTTTCACTGGTCTAGAATACAGGACCCTTGGTCTCCAGCTCTGAAATGTGCCTGGCTGTGGTCATTCCATCAACCTCCAACCTCAGTTTCCTCAACTGTAAAATGGAATCAATGGCTTTCCCATCCCCCCATCAACCCCCACATACGAGGCTCCTTTTTTAGTTGAAGTGCTGGAGGTTTGAGCCACATTCTGCCCTACCCCGCGGAAGTAGTGGGGAGAAGGAACCGGGGGGCCCCGCCCTGCCAGAGTGTCAATGCCCACTGTTATCAGGAACTCCAGGGCGGAAGGAGCAGCTAAGGCCGGAACTACTCGAGATGCGGGCGGGGACGATCTCCACCCTTCCTCCAAGAACCCGGCCTCAGTGGCCTGGACGCTTGAGTCCTCAGGCTGCATGAGGCTCTTGGGGACCGAGCAGAGCAAGGCGTCCCCCACCCCTGGACCTGAACACGCCCAGTGAGCTTTCACAGCACCTAGGGTCGCTTATCAGCGTACCCAGCCCAGCCCCAGTCTGCAGCATGAAGCCCCAAGAATCCAGCTCAGAGACCTGGCAGTCCGGACGTCCTGCTATGCACGCTAGGGGGCCCAGGAATTCGGGCCCCGGCACCTGTCTGGGCCACCCCTAGCGTCCAGTCTGCCAACTTCGTTCGGCTCCGACGCGGGAGAGCCGGGACGTCCAGCTAGAACCGAGTCTTCACCCGCCCCCTCGAGGGTCAGGTCTCGACGCCCAGCCCGGCCCCCAACTCCCCGCCGCCGGGGTTCCAGAGTCCATTCGCCCCCGATCCCCGACCCCCCGGGGACGCATGAGTTCAGCCCGGGGGTGACACTCACTTTCCCCCACCACCGCCTTCAGCCCCAGGGGCGCCATCTTTCTCAAGGGGCTCCGCCGCCGCTTCCGGGTCTGTCCCCAGGTGGGGGCGTGGTCCCGCGCGTCATCCACGTGGACCCCGCCCCGCGGGGCCTGGCCCCGCCCCCCGGGCACCCGGCCCCGCTCCGCGGTGGGTTCCGGGGAAAGGTCGGTCCCTCGTAGAGTGGACGAGGGGATATATCTAAGCAGACGGGCACCAAGTCGCTGGAGGAGCCCATCCGACGACGAGCTCACAGACGCGAGCTCAGACACACTTCTCCTGCTGCGCGCAGCGAGAAAGTGAGATTGCAGAGTAATAATAACCCGTAATCTTCCCCAGGCAAAGCCGGCACCCTGTCAGAAGTTCCTCCGAGACTGAGTAGTGTGTTCACACGTGGCCGCGGGGCCACAAACCTATGACCCTTTTGCCTTTTGTACCCCAGAGTTTAGCAGCAGCAGCAAGCTCTGGCAACATTGTATAAACTCAGGAGGTGGTCTGGAGGGGGAGTTGGAGCTAAGCCGGCACCCGCTGTGTGCCAGGGACCTGTGCCAGATTCTCACTCGATCCTTCTACAGACCCTGACAGGGAGTGCGGTACAGAAAATGAAATGTGGGCTCAGTGGGGCCCCCTGTCCAAGGCCGCATGCATGATGGGTAGGCCTATTGGGGTCTGAAGGAATGCTCCTCACAGCCTTGTTCTCACCGTGTGCACACACCCTCACAGGCAACAGTCACATTTGTAGGCTGATACACGTGTGGGTTTGAGTGGCATGCTCAACTGCTGGCACAGTCACACACACCTCAATTCCCATTCGACCCGAAATTCCATGGCCTGTTTCTACTGTGCGCCAGCAAAGGGCCGACATTCTGTCATAGGCTGGGCACAGGCCAGCAGCACTCACAAAATGAGATCCCGTATTTAACATGTGAGGCACGGGTTTGAAGGCAGAGTTATGAACTGGGTCTTTTATTTAGTGTTTATTTAGTCAGCCAGATGCCAGTCTTTCTGCCACTTACATGGGACAGACAACAGAAGGTCTGCCACGTGGCACTTACGGTTGACTTCAGGAGGGAGGGGATAGAAAATAATCAATTCTGCCTTAAAGGAAATTAACGATGATAGGCTAGCAAGTGCCCTGTCAGGGGTGCTTTACTGGGGGTGGCACCAGAGGACCTCTCTGAGGGGGTGGCCTTCAGACTTAACCCTGAATGACATCAAGGAGCAGCTATGCAGGGGTCCAGGAAGAGAAGGGCAGGAGATGAGACTGGAGTTAGCGGTGGTAGTGGGGTGATGGTGGGAAGTGGGCCCGGGCAGGAGGTGAGGTTGGACGAGTTCCAGAGGCCAGACTTCTGTGGGACAAGGTAGGACTAACCCAGTCTGATCTTCCTGGAATTGAGAGGTTCTAGGGATGCAGGGCTCTCAGTGATAAAACTAGGACAGTGCCAGGCAAAACCAGTCCCAGATAGGAATTTTTCTCCCTCCCTCCTTCCTCATCCCTTCCTTTCTTTCCATCATTTTCTCTTTCCTTCTTCTTTTTTCCTTCCTCCCTCCCTTCCTTCTTTCCTTTTCTTTCACAGCTTTATTAAGATATAATTCGCATACCATTACAATCAGCCTACAGAGGGTGTATAATTAAATGCACTTAGCATATTCAGTTGTGCATCCATCATCAGTCCATTCTAGAACATTGCCATTGCCTCCAAGGTGTTTGGGTTTTCTCCTGAGGACGATGAGGACCAAGGGAGAGTTCTGAGCAGGGAAAAGGAGGGGACCCCTGCAGCTCCTGGGGGGAAAGGATGAATTGCAGGGGCCAAGGAGGGAGCTGGGATATGGTGAGGAAGCTGGGACCACCTCTAGCTTCTCAGCCTGTCCACTGGAGGTGAGAGTCTATAAGGCCAACCACCTCCCACTATACTCGGTGAGGGTGACCAGGCTTTTCTGTTGTTATAGGCTGAATGGTGTCCTGCCTCCAAAAAACTTGTTGAAGTCCTAACCCCCAAGAACTCAGAATGTGACCTTATTCAGAAATAGTGTGGTTGCGGATGAATTAAGATGAGGTCATACTGCAGTAGGGTGTGTCGCTAATGCAACATAACTGGTGTCATGTCTTATGACAGCCACGTGAAGACAAAGACACACAGAGAACGTCATGGAATGACAAAGGCAGAAATTGAAGTACCGTTGCTGTAAGCCAAAAAACACTGAGGTCTGCCAGCAGCCATTAGGAGTCAGGAGGCGAGGAAAGGACCCTCCCCTATAGGTTTCAGGAGTGCGGGCCTGCCAACACCTCGACGTCAGACTTCTGGCCTCCAGAACTGTGACAATACACGTCTGTTGCTCTAAACCACCTAGTTTGTGACATATTGTTAAGGAAACCCCAGAAAACTAATACTTCTGTGACAGAGCAGGACATCACATTGGCATTGACGACTTGGGGCCATGGAGAGGGTGTGAACATGGACCATGAATGGGGGAGGGCTGCCTAGAGAGGACTAAGCTCTGTGCTTAGGCAGGGGTGGTGACAGTGGCCCATTTATTCTGAGAAGAAACTTTAACTGGTTTCCAGAAAGACATCTTAGGGAGGGGATGGGGTGTGGGTGGGGTCCTCCCAGCAGCATCTTCTCTCAGGGTGCTGAGGGAAAGCCACAGCTGCTCAGGGGAGAGGGTGGGGGCAAGATCAGAGGAGACAGCTCAACTTGGCATTGGTGGCGGGTAGACAGATCCCAGACCTTGTCTTGGGGCCTATGGGGGACAACCAGATCCAGGGACAGTGAGTAGGGGGAGAGGTGGCCAGGAGACAGAGATGCAGCTAGGCTGGCTGGTGGTGCGTACAGTGTCTTCAGGTCCAGCTTCCCTTCCCCTGCAGATGGCAACTGCCTTCCTGTAGGGTGAGACCATTCTGCACTGCTTCCCGCTGGTGGGCTGCAGACCCCACGCAAGCTACCCTGTTGGCCTGTCCTCTCCCAATGGGGCCCAGCCAGCCCCAACTCCCCACTGGGGGAACACTGCTCTGGCCTGCTACTGTACCCACCTGAGAGTTCTTGGGGCCCAGTGAGTCCTGCTGGGTCAGCAAGGTCCCAACCCAGGTCGCCCAGCCTCCTACCCCGACAGCAGTCCCAGCATCACACGGCAAAAACAATTATCTGGATCATCTTTATGGGGCTTAAGCCTGGGTGGGAGCAGATGGGGTGTGAGCTGGGGATTTGGGGCTGGGTACCCACTCCCCCCACATCCCAGTCTTTTAAAAAGCCTTCTCTGGCACGGGGCCGGGCCAGAGGCCAGCAGAGAAGTGGACAGGCCCAAGGAGCAGGGACAAGGATGGACCAGGAAGAGAAGGTAGATGGGGGTTTGGCCCCCTACATCAAGGTAAGCAGGCCCCACCCCTAAACCCCAACTCCTCGAGCTGCAAATGACAAGACTAGTTTGTAGGGCACCTAATTAGCGATTGAGTCTCCTGGGCCCCCTGGCCCAGTTTGCTGCCTAAGGAGGTGCTGGTGGGAATGAGGGTCTCAGTACCTGATCCAGACCAAGGGCAGGGGTCAGAGCTCTCGGTGATGGTCCCTGTGAGATGGAGGAATGCTGGGACTCGGGGGTGGCCCCTGAGATATTTCCCTGGCTGGTGTCCCAGCCCCCAGGCCACCCTGCAGTCGGGCCTCAATCTAGGACGGCAGGACACCAGCAGCCTCTCCCTTGAGGCGGCACCACGTGAAGTGGCACCGCTGGCTGGGGCCCAGGAGCTGGGACTGGGAAGGGGACTCGTGTCTCATTCAAAGCGGCATTGCAGAGCTGCATGCACATCAGCAGGGACTATGGTGAGAGCCGAGGAGACGGGGAGGGCAGCATGGCAGCTGGTGAGGGGCCGGCTGAACCTGGTCTGTCTGTCCACCAGGCGGGCTCCCCAGACCAAGAGGGCTTCTTCCAACTGCTGAGCCATGTGCAGGGCGACCGAATGGAGGAGCAGCGCTGCTCGCTGCAGGCAGAGCCAGGAACAACTTCCGAGAGCCGTGAGAGTGGGCAGTGGGGTGTATGGGGGTGGTGTGATTTCTGAGGATCGTGGTGTATGGTTAGGGTGTAGGGGCACAGGGCGAGTGACCGCCTGGGGAGCCTGTGTGCAAGAGTCTGGGAGAGTGAACAGGCAACTGGGGATCTGGGATGCCTGTGGGTCTGGGAACAAGGGGTGGCAGGGGGGAGGTGAGCATGCTTCCTGGAGAATGTGAGTGGGGGAAAGGGATGGGCTGTGTTCCCTGGAATCTGTGTATGTGTTGATCCCCACCTGTCTCTGCTCCACGCAGAGAGTGGCCCTGCACCAGAGATGGACAGTCTCATGGACATGGTGGCCAGCACCCAGGGCCGCCGCATGGATGACCAGCGAGTGACAGTCAGTGCCCTGCCTGGCTTCCAGCCTGTGGGTCCCAAGGTAGGTTATGTTCTGCTGGGGCTGAGGAGAGAGCAACCAGGCGGAGCCCCCAACCCCGGCCTCCCACCCCAAGCCTGATGGGAATCTCTACCCCTGTTTATCATGTGCCACCTTGTGCCCCTGCCAGTCACAAGGTCCTGGTCAATACAATACCCGACTTCAGACAGGAAGATGAAGGCCCAGACAGGACCAAGAGGTTCCCAAGGTCATGCAGGGGGCATATTAATGTCAGAGCCACGGCTGGAACTCATGGTTCCTACCCCCACGACTGATGATTTTAGGGCGGCCAGAGAGAACAGAAGCCCCTTTCTGGCAAAGCACCTCCAGGGAGGAAGGCACACGAACTCATGCACAGGACACATCCATACACTCAGATGTGTCCATGTCACATGTAATCATGCACAGATTGGGTTCTAACCAAGACTCCAGTGGGATCCCCAAGACCCCCACCTCACACCCAAATAACACCCTAAGCAATGAGTAACTAAGGTATGTAGAAGCTCGGGGATGGTCGGGGCAGATGATGGGAGGTAGGACACTGGTTCCCATGGGCACTCTCCCTCCATTGTTTGTGTCACTTCTGGCCGGCGCTGCCTTGGACCCTCCCTCTGGCTGACCCCTCTTCATCTGCAGGATGGAGTGCAGAAACGAGCTGGGACCCTCAGTCCCCAACCTCTTCTCGCCCCTCAGGACCCGACTGCTCTCAGCTTCCGTCGGAACAGCAGTCCCCAGCCCCAGACACAAGCCCCCTGAGGGCTTGAGCTGTCCTGGGTCCCACTCAGGCCCCCCCCAAAAGCACACAATAAAACACTTCCATGAGCAACAAATGAGTGTGTGTTATTTCATGGGTGGAGGGGCTGGGACTTAGGCACTTGGAGGCCTCAGGAGCTCTGCTGGGCAGCGCGAAGGAGTTTCTCCTCCCGCTGCTTCCGTAGCCTCTCTTTGAATTCTTCTAGCTCTCGGCGCTAAGGGTGGGGAAGGGGTATGATGGGAAGGAAGGAGGGGGGCACATACCTCAGGGCCTGGACCCCTCTCCCACCACTCTGCCCCATACTGTCCCAGGCCGCGACTTCAGAGTAATTCAGTGTCTACACTTGAAGCCCTGTGCCAATTACAAGCAGGGTCCAAGTGTGTGGGTCAGCTTCATCCTTCAGGGAGAGGACTGTAAGGGAACCACATGCTCCTCTGCTCTCAGTTCCCTGGGTAACGTTTTCATTGAACCCATCATAACCACAGGGACCCAGGTCCCTCTGTCCCTCTGGTGGGAGGAACAATGTGTCACTCACCTGGTCCTCCTTCTCAGGTGGCCACAACTCCCTCTGTAGGGACAAAGTCACAGATGAGCCAGGTGCCTCCAGAGCTGCACACCCAGGGCAGGTCGGCTCATGAGAGGCAGACATGGGTCCCCAGCAGGTTGGTGCCTGATGCCCTCCCCCTCCCCCTCCTCCTGCAATGAGCCCTTGAACACTCTCTCTGTGCCCACCTTGCGCTGTACGACATAGTCCTCAAACCACTTGGCCTGATTGGCAATCCAGAACATAGCCACAGGGAAGGTGAGGTAGAGTGTCATCTGAAAGAGGGAGGTGATGAGCAGAGCCAGGGATAACCCCTCTCCTCCAATTTGCAGAGGTTGCTCAGGGCCTGGAAGACAACACCCCCCTCCCCCTGGCAGAGCCCAGGGGCTCCTCCTCAGGGCCCCCCCAAGAACCCCAGGATTATGGGAGTCTAGCCCCCATAATCCAAGAGACCTTATTTCTGAAAGCTCCTGAGTCTGAGAGACTCCCTCTCAAAGACACACACACACACACACACACACACACACACACACACACACACACTCTGACCCTGGGGGCATAGGAGCTCCTACTACAATCATAGGCATCTCTGTGGGACTTCATTACCCCCGCCCCACAAGTCAGATTCGGGGACACCCCAAACCCCTCATTCTTCAGAGTCTACTCCCCTAGTCTAGAAGTCTCCCTATCAGAGACACACAGCCACCCATCCTGAACCCAAGAGCTCCTTTAGAGTCTGGAACCTTCCTTCTTAAAGCCCTCTCCCCAGATCACCACTCTCAGAGGCCCTTCCTCAAACCAGCCTGCCCGGAGCCTCCCCTACTAACCCGGCGCCGCCCCACTCTGGATTTCCAACCCTAAAGAGCCTTCTCAAATCTCAGGATCTTTCTCCCCAGAGCGCCCTCTCTTGGAATCCCCCCTTTTCAAAGCCTCCTTCGCAGATACAAGAAGACGCTCCCGCCCACCCTCTCCAGTGCCCACTGACCCGAAACACCTCCAGCTTCACCCCCATTTCGCAACTGCGAGGCTAAAAGCCGCTTCCGCCTAAAGCCCACCCTCCACCAGCGCAGCCTCTGCTTGGGAATTCGCGGGACCCAACACTGAAGCTGATTGGCCGACGAGCTCCTGGGTGACGTCATCTTCGGACTCCGACTCTCTGCTTCGGGTCGCTGGCGACGTCTAAGCGAAAGTCAACAACATGGGACACGCTCTTGGGAAGGGATTAGCCAATAGGAAATGAGTCTGGATCAGAGGCGGGGCGGGGCATGCAGAGCGATACGTCATTCTAACGCGACTCCGGCCTGCAGCTGGAAAGCCAGGAAAATGGTGGTGATGGCGCGACTCTCGCGGCCAGAGCGGCCGGACCTTGTCTTTGTGAGTCTGCTGTGGAGCTGGGAGTAGCCCACGCTGGGGGCATAGGCGCCTGGATGCCGCAGGGGGGTTCAGGCGTGACCTTCGGGGATCTGGGCCAAAGCTCTGTCAGCCCGAGAGCGGGAGGACCCTAATGGACCAGGGGCCGTATGGTGATGTCCGGACCAGGCTGGCCAGGAGTAAAATTCTGGTGCCGGAACCCAGGTGGCCTAAATAAAGAACTGCTGTCCAGATTAAAGCTGTGGTGTCCAGGGCCGAAGGGTGGGAAATAAGAGCGCGCTGGGAGCGGGAGAGGAGGGAAATTCGAATAGTTGAGAGGCCGCGTGTCTGAAGTAAAGAGTATGGTGACCAGGCTAGGGTTTTGGTTTCTGCGGTAAAGGCTTGGTGTCCCGGATTATGGCCTAGGTCTGGTCCTGACACTTAGTTTCTGGGATAAAGGCTTGGTGTCTGGCTTAGGAGAACCCTGGAGTCAAATAAAGATCTGCTGATGAGCTGGTTAGGCAATGGCCAGTGGGATCCTGAAGAGTCAACGACTTGGTATCTAGAGTAGAGGCCTGGCATGTTCACTAGATTCTTGGTGTTTTCCCACGAACTCAAAAAGAGTCTGGAGGCTTTCGCTAGAAATAAGTAGTAAAGATTTATTCAAGGGTCTTAGAGTTTGCAAACTGGAAACAAAGCTAGGCAGAAATCCAGAAGTATTCCGAAGAGGAGAGAAAAGTTGAGTTCTTATGGTAGAAGGTACATTCTTGAGAATAATAAGCCCTGCATTCTTAACCTGTAGGATTGATCCAGGATGGTTATCAGTCAGATGTCATCTGGTCTGGATGATGTGCGCCAGGTCGTCTAGAGTTTGGGTGCCAGGATGTCTGGTCATGTCAGGTGGCTTGAATATTAAGTCCTTCTGAGGGTAATAAGAGGGTCATCTGGAGGTCTGGTGTATGTCCAGGTATTGATACACAACAAACTGATGTAAATCCAGGCAGTGACACAAGAGTAGAAAGTTCAAAAGGTCTGTTCTCAGGATAGTTAAGAATAGAGTCGTTTCCTTATATCTCAACCTACTTGATTTTTTAGTAATTTAGCAGCTTGACTATAGTGACTCCATTTTCTTTCTTTCTTTTTTTTTTCTTGTTTTGGGAATATTCCTTTTTTTACCCATTCCCCCACTCCACTCCCCTTTGGCAACCATCAGCTTGTTCTCTATACCTGTGGGTCTTTTCTGTTTTGTTTTCTTAGATTCCACATATAAAGGAGATCATACAGTATTTGTATTTCTCTATGTGACTTTTACTTAGCATAATACCCTCTAGGTTCATCCATGTTGTCACAAATGTCAAGATATCATTCCTTCTTGTTGACTAATATTCCATTGTACGTATGTATGTATACATCAGTGTGTGTGTGTATATACACACACACACACACACCACACACACACACACACACACACACACACACACACACACACAAACAACACATCTTCATCCATTCATCCATCAGTGGACACCTAGGTAGCTTCGATACCTTGAAAGCATGATACTTCCCACTTTGTTCTTTCTCAAGATTTCTTTGGATATTTGGGGTCTTTTGTAGTTCCATGTAAATTTTAAGATGAATTGTTTTAGTTTTGAGAAGAATGCCATTGGTAGTTTAACAGATACTGCTTTGAATTTGTGTATTGCTTTAGGTACTAAGGACATTTTAACAATATTAATCCTTATAATCCATGAGCAGGGTGTAGCCTTCCATTTATTCTTCAGTTCCTTTCTCTTATAGTTTTCAGAGTTCAGGTCTTTCACCTTGTTGGTTAAATTTATTCCTAGATATTTTATTCTTTTTGATGTAATTGTAGATGGGATTGTTTTCTTAATTTTACCTTCTGATCATTCATTGTTGGTGTATAGAAAAACACAACAGATATCTGTGTATTGATTTTGCATCATGCAACTTTTCTGAATTCATTTATTCTAATTTTTGGTGGAGTCTTTAGAATTTTCTATATATAGATGTCAGCTGCAAACAGTGAGAGTTTTACTTCTTTCCAATTCAGATGCCTTTTATTTCTTTTTCTTGTCTGATTGCTGTGGCTAAGACGGCCAACTGCACTGAATAGTAGGCATCCTTGTCTTGTTCCTGACCTTAAAGGAAAAGTGTTCAGCTTTTCACTATTGATTGTGATATTAGCTGTGGATTTGTCATATGTAGCCTTTATTATGTCGAGGTGTGTTCCTTCTATACTCACTTGTTGAGAATTTTTATCATAAAAGATGTCAAATTTTGTCAAATGCTTTTTGTGTCTATTGAGGTGATCATATGATTTTTACGTTCAATTTTGTTAATGCGATGTATCACATTGGTTGATTATGGATGTTGTACTATCCTTGGCATCCCTGGGATAAATCTCACTTGGTCATGGTGTATAATTCTTTTAAAATATTGTTGAATCTGATTTGTTAGTATTTTGTTGAGAATCTTTGCATCTGCGTTCATCAGTAATATCGGCCTGTAATTTTGTTGTAATGTCTTAGTATGGTTCGAGTATCAGGCCAATGTTGGCTTTGTGGAAGGAGTTTGAGAGCATTCTCTTCAATTTCTTGAAATAGTTTGAGAAGTACAGGTATTAATTTTTCTTTAAATATTTGGTAATATTCACTGCGAAGCTGTCTGGTTCTGGATTTTTATATGTTGAAAGTTTTTTGATTACTACTCCAATTTCAGTGCTAGTAATTGGTCTGTTTAGATTTTCCTTCTCTTCCTGGATCAGTCTTGAAAGGTAGCATACTTCTAGAAATTTATTCATTTCTCCTCAATTGTTGGACTTGTTGGCAGTTAATCGTATGTAGTACTCTTTAGTATTTGTTTGTATTTCTGTGGTGGTGTAACTTCTCCTTCATTAGTGACTTATTTGGGCTCTCTCTTTTTCTTAATGAGTTTAGTTAAGGGTTTGTCAATTTTGTGTATCTTTTCAAAGAACCAGCTCTTAGTTTAATTGATCTTTTTTTTTTTTAATATCTATTTTATTTCTGCTCTAATTGTAATTATTTCCTTCCTTCTGATTAAGCTGGGTGTTTGGTCTTCTTTTTCTAGTTTCTTTAGGTATAAAGTTAGATTGTTTATTTGGGATTTTTCTTGTTTCCTGTGGTGAGCCTGTATAGTTATGAACTTCTCTCTTAGAATCGCTTTTCCCATAAATTTGGGAAAGTTATGTTTTTATTTTCATTTGTCTCGAAGTCAGTTTTAATTTCCTCTTTGGTCCGTTGGTTGTTTAGTAGCATGTTGTTTAGTCTCCACATATTTGTGTGCTTTCCAGTTTTCTCCCTGTGATTGATTTCTAGTTTCATGCTATTGTGATCAGAAAAGATGCTTGACATGATTTCAGTCTTTTTGAAGTTATTGAGGCTTCTTTTGTGGCTTTATATAGGATCTATGTCATTTTATTTCTTCACTGTATTCCTCAGTGTCCAGGCTAAAGGCTGATGTGTGGTCCATATCTGTCTTTCTGAAATAAAGGTTCAGGTTCCAAGTTCTGGGGCACAGTCGAACTAGACTCTGGCACTTAGTGAGAGCCTGAAGTGCCAAAGACGTGGTATCCAGGACAAGGCATGTTGCGAGGAGGTAGAGGCGTGATGCCCAGGGCAGAGGCCTGGTGTTGGACTAGGGAGCCTAAGGAGTCTGGTGCTCTGGGCCAGAGAGTGGGTAGCTTGATTTAGAAGGCCAAAAGACTGGTGTCTGGGTGATGGTCTTATGTCTGGCCTAGAACCCTATGACTGAGGCATCTGATGATCTGCGTCAGATTGTGGGCAGTAGAATTCTGAGGGCTAAGTCTGGACCGAGTCCTGGTATCTGGGCATCTGGTGACCTGGCTCCGAGGGTGGGCACTGGGGTATGGGTAAGGGTCTGGTGTTTGGAGTGGAGTGGTGCTGTGCTCAAGCTCTGAGGGCAAGTCTCTCTCCTCCCCATTCCCTGGCCTTGGCAGGATGAAGAGGACCTCCCCTATGAGGAAGAAATCATGCGGAACCAGTTCTCCGTCAAATGCTGGCTCCGCTACATTGAGTTCAAACAGGGAGCCCCGAAGCCCCGGCTCAATCAGCTGTATGAGCGCGCGCTCAAGCTGCTGCCCTGCAGGTGGGAGCAGTTCCAGCTGCTTTGCCTCCTCCAGCCCCCACCCCACCTTGTTCAGTCGTAATAGCACTGGCCAGTAGGTTCTGGGTGGTTGCTATGTGTTCTGTCACTGATTATACATCCTCTGATGAGTCATTTCACCCTCCCTGATGTCCCGGCCTAACCCCTCATTGCTGAGACTTGTCACTCCTCCCCAGGCCCCTTCTCCCAGCAATTGCCTCGTGGGACAGGGTGAAGGATTCTGGGGCTCCAGAAAGCTGACCAATCACTGTGCACCTCCTTCCCCTACCCCCCAGCTATAAACTCTGGTACCGCTACCTGAAGGCACGCCGGGCACAAGTGAAGCCCCGCTGTGTGACTGACCCTGCCTATGAAGATGTCAACAACTGCCACGAGAGGGCATTTGTGTTTATGCACAAGGTTGGTGGGGGCGGGAGGAGCTGGGCCAGGGGATGAGTGGGGAGGTGGGGCCCAGAGTCCGTGGACGTGGATGAAGCAGGGGAGGTTGGAGTCCTGTTGTCTCTGTGAACTTGAGGTTGAGCTAGACTTAGCCACGAAGGGACAGGGTTTTGGATCCTGCTGCTTTCTTGACTTGGCTGTAAGACATCAGGTGTTTTTGTGCCATAGTGCCAGCAGCTCAAACCCTGCCTCTCTTCATGCTTCCAGATGCCACGTCTGTGGCTAGACTATTGCCAATTCCTGATGGACCAAGGCCGCGTCACTCACACCCGCCGCACTTTTGACCGTGCCCTGCGGGCACTGCCCATCACACAGCACTCTCGTATTTGGCCCCTGTACCTGCGCTTCCTGCGCTCACACCCACTGCCTGAGACAGCTGTGCGGGGCTACCGGCGCTTCCTCAAGGTAAGCTTATTGGAGAGTGAGGCGGGGCCAGGTCAGGCAGGTGGATCTGTTCTCTAGGTCAAGAATTCCCACAACTGGCTCAGTGGGACACTAACCCCATGCGGGATGTCACCTAACAGTATGTGGGAAAAGGGCTCCTTGAGACAGGTAGGCAGGCTCTTGTTTGCAGTTTATTTGTTTATTCTCCAAATAGTTTCCAACACCTGTTTCACGTGTGTCCCCAGCACGTGGCAGGATGAAGAGGACATTGAGACACGTGCTGGGGACAGTGTGACTAAGACAGTACCTGCCTTCAGGGAGCTTTCAGTCTGACTGGGCAGACAAATACACACGGGCTTACCACGTTGCAAACCAGAGTAAAACTGCAACCGTGAGACGGCAAGGAGTGGAAGACAAACAGCTATGGGAATGTGTAACAGGCAGGGTGGAGAGTCAGGGTGCAAACAGGATGGGGCTGTGTGGTTTTCTCACACCTATAATGTCGTTTACACATCGTGAAACCCTTAGCACAGGGCTTTTGGGTAGCAGGCTTGTGATGAAATTAGGGCCTGGCCTGTGCAGGCTGGACCATTGATGTCTAAGCCAGACCAGTCAGGACTGGGATTGGACCAGTGGGGCCCAGGGTGGAGTAGTCATGACCAAGGCTAGATCAGTAGGGCCCAGGCCGGATTGATGGGACCAAGGATGGACCCATGGGGCCCAGGATGGACAGACATGGCTAAGACTGGGATGGCAGGGCCAGGACAGTGGTGGCAGTCTGATGGGTCGCCCGTCTGATGGGAGCCACTGAGTGGGGAAGGGGTCACAGCAGTGTGGCCCTGCTGACTGCCGGCATGGTGGGTCGGTGCCCAGCTGAGTCCTGAGAGCGCAGAGGAGTACATCGAGTACCTCAAGTCGAGCGACCGGCTGGACGAGGCTGCACAGCGCCTGGCCACCGTGGTAAATGACGAGCGCTTCGTCTCCAAGGCCGGCAAGTCCAACTACCAGGTGGGCATAAGGCTAGACAAGGGCCAGGTGGGAGGACTCACTCCCTCAGGGCCAGGGCTGAGACTCCTTCTTGCGCCCTGCAGCTGTGGCACGAGCTCTGTGACCTCATCTCCCAGAACCCGGACAAAGTGCAGTCGCTCAACGTGGACGCCATCATCCGTGGGGGCCTCACTCGCTTCACCGACCAGCTGGGCAAGCTCTGGTGCTCGCTGGCCGACTACTACATCCGCAGTGGCCACTTCGAGAAGGTGTGTGAGCACACTCTCCTACCAGTGTATGGCACTTGGGAGATGCATGGGGACACACATGTAAGGAGGTTGCATACAGAGAGCCCGTGAACACGTTTGCTCTCCTGAAGGCCTGCTGGCAAGCACACCCGAGGTCAGCCAGACCTGGGTTCTCCATGGCTGTGTGGCCTGCACCCCCTAAGCCTGGGTATCTTCATTTGAAAAATCGTGAGCGTGACAGTTGCACCCTCACAAATCAAGTACCGAGCAGGTGGTCGATAGGAGGGTCACTCCCCAGGTGTTGTTAACCTAAAAGGCCTAACCAAGCGAGAGAGAATAAGCGTTTATTTGAGATCCAAAAGAATAACTGTTTTGGAAGGCACTGATTAAGGCAAAAACCCAAATAGTGTTCCGATTAGGAGTCAAGGCAAGGTATTTATGAGAAAAGAACAAGATTATGTGAGTAAAAGGAAGAAATTTCTACAGGTGCAGATAAGCTAACATAGTGATGTTGATTTGTAACAATGTTTTTGATTTTTAGTCCAGTAGTCATAATATCTGCTCTTTTTTCTTTGCAAACAGTGATTTAAGATACAAAATTGCTTTAGGCTCAGTTCAAATGCTGTTTTGCCCTGTTTTAAGATTTCAAGGTTTGAGGAGTAAGACGTGCACAGCAGTCCCTCTGGGGTAGCAGCTCTGACTTCATTTTAAAGTGGCCTCTTTTACATTATTTTTTATAGTCAATGTCCATGTTACCTTATTCTCTCTCGTCCTTGGTCAGTGGAGGGGGATGATAGGTACATAGAGCCCTGAGAAGTCCCCAGAGGGGCTAGCTTGGGCTTTTGGGGGCTTGGGGGAGGCAGGAGCAGAGGGGAGTGAGTCTGAATGGAGAGAGTGGCCTGTGAAGGGCTAGGGAAGAGGCTGGCTGCGTCCCACTGGGTGGAGCCACCAGCCAGGCTTGAAACGTGGCCAAGTGTCCATTTTACAGTGACTGTTTAGGCTGCCACTTAAAATAGAATGCGTGGGCCAAGGTTGGTGGCACGAGATGAACCAGCAACCAGGTGGAGGCAGAGGAGCAGGACCAGCCAGGGGCAGGGGTGAGGCAGTAGAGCCCAAGCTTGGGGGAGCAGGGCGAGCGGGAGAATGCGAGCTGGTGAAGGAGGGTGGGGTGGGCATAAGAGGCACTTAGTAGCAATGATTGAGCTCTCTGCGGCTGAGCTGAATTTAGGGTTCTTGTAACGGACCTGTGTGCCAGGCACTTGACACATCTCCCTTGAGTCTTGCGGTGACTCTGAACGAGTGGCTGTCACTCTCAGTTTACTGAGGAGGAGTTGAAGTCTCCAGATCACTCTAGCAGGGCAGGAGACAGCTCCAGTCCTGGCTCTGCCAGGCATCACTGCCCAGGGCCTGATGGAGTGGAGCAGCCCCCCGGGAGTACGCAGGCCCAGGGGAAGGCCCTGCGAGGAGCCCAACTTGGGACTGATGCCAAGGGTGGTGCTGCCAGATTCCCAGTGTCCGTGTAGGGGGGACACATGCCTCTTCACTGCCAGCACTCCCTTTTCACCCCTCCCTGGCCCCACAGGCTCGGGATGTATACGAGGAGGCCATCCGGACCGTGATGACCGTGCGAGACTTCACGCAGGTGTTCGACAGCTATGCCCAGTTCGAGGAGAGCATGATTGCAGCTAAGATGGAGACTGCCTCAGAGCTGGGGCGGGAAGAGGAGGGTGAGCGAGCTCCTGGGGCAGTCCTGGGCTGGTGGAGAGTCGGCCGTTGTAGCTTGCAGGATTTGGGAGACGGGGAGAGGAAGAGGTGGTAGGTCAGGCCAGCAGGGAGGGAAGTTGGGTGGATGTTGCGGGCAGGGGAAGAATCTTGGCAACTAGCCAGGACCAGGGATACATCTCAGGCTTGGCCTGGACACTGGTGGGGTGGGGAGGAAGTGCTGGATGGATGGCAGAGGTTGGCAAGGAAAGAGTTCTGGGGGAGAGGTACAGGCTGGGGGCAAGTCAGGTGAGTGTGGTTTGGGGGCAGCTCAGGCTGGGGCGAGCAGGGAGAGGGCAGGGTGAACAGTGGGATGAGTCTGGAAGACCCAGAGCATTTGGCCAAGGGCTGGAGGGAAAGAGGGCTGGGAGACAGGTGGCTGTGTACCGAGACCCTCACTTCCACTTCCCCGGCCCTCCCCATGGGTCCCAGATGACGTGGACCTTGAGCTGCGCCTGGCCCGCTTTGAGCAGCTCATTAGCCGGCGGCCCCTGCTCCTCAACAGTGTCTTGCTGCGCCAGAACCCGCACCATGTGCATGAATGGCACAAGCGCGTGGCCTTGCACCAGGGCCGTCCCCGGGAGGTGCGTGACTGCTCCGTACCCTCAGAGTTGTGTCCCCCACCCCACCTTCACCTGCCACGGCCCCAGTCATCCAGCCTGACCCAGTCTCTCCTGCCCAGATCATCAACACGTACACAGAGGCTGTGCAGACAGTGGACCCTTTCAAGGCTACGGGCAAACCCCACACACTGTGGGTAGCCTTCGCCAAGTTTTATGAGGACAACGGGCAGCTGGATGATGTGAGTGCATTTGCACGTGCATGTTGCGTGTAAGCACAAGTGCATCCTTGTTCAGATGACCCAGGGGCAGGTGGGTGGTCAGGGTCTCAGCCTAGCCTCTCCCTGTCCTGGCAGGCCCGCATCATCCTAGAGAAGGCCACCAAGGTGAGCTTCAAACAGGTGGATGACCTGGCGAGCGTGTGGTGTGAGTGTGGCGAGCTGGAGCTCCGGCACGAGAATTATGACCAGGCCTTGCGGCTGCTGCGGGTAAATACCACGCAGGGTATGGGGGAGGGGAGCGTGGTGTGTGGCCCAGCCTGGGATGCTCCCAACTCATGTTCTCTCTGCTTTCTCTCTGCAGAAGGCGACAGCGCTGCCTGCCCGCCGGGCTGAGTACTTCGATGGCTCAGAACCTGTGCAGAACCGCGTGTACAAATCACTGAAGGTGTGGTCCATGCTTGCCGACCTGGAAGAGAGCCTTGGCACCTTTCAGGTAAGCTGTCGAGACCCAACAGGTCACGGGAGGGGTGGGGCCGCTGACTCAGCCCCCCCCGGACGCGCTCCGACTTGTCCCCGCCCCTGCAGTCTACCAAGGCCGTGTATGACCGCATCCTGGACCTGCGCATCGCCACCCCCCAGATCGTCATCAACTACGCCATGTTTCTGGAGGAGCACAAATACTTCGAGGAGAGCTTCAAGGTGAGGGCCAATCAGAAGCTTCCAGGCAGCGGTGTCCCCTACTCTGGTGCCTTGAGCACTGTGCTAGTCTGCTGAGGCTGCTGTTAAAGTCCTACAGGCCGGGCGGCTTGTAGGACAGAAATTTATCTTCTCACAGTTCTAGAGGCCGAAAATCTGAGACCGAGGTGTGTACTGAGACCTCTCTCCTTGGCTTGTAGATGATCGTCTTCTCCCTGTGTGTGTGCATGTTTCTGGTGTCTCTTCATGTGTCTGGGTTTCCTCCTCTTATAAGAACACTGTCATTGAATTAAGGTTCACTCTAATAACCTCATTTTAACTTAGTTGTCTCTGTAAATACCTTATTTCCAAATACAGTCGCATTCTAAGATGCTGGGGTTAGGACTTAAAGATGAATTTTGGGGGACACAGTTCATCCCATCTCAGGTGCCAAGTCCTGCCTCTGTCATTGATGTGGCTGTGTGGGGGCTGTCTCTGCTGCTCAGGTGACGGGTCGTAGGTCCATAGGGTGTCGTATGTGTACACGTGTACATTTGGATACTGTGCATATATACATGGATGGGAGTTTGTACAAGTACACATGTGCCATCCCCCGCCTGAGTGACAGGCCCTGCCCCTTGGCCTGGGCTCTAGTGTCTGCAGAGCTGAGGATCCACCTCCTTCACTCATTATGTCACCTACTGGTGACTTAGTCCTGGTCTGACCCTGTTTTGGGGGTCCTACAGTCTGTTGGGGGAGACAGACAATACATAGGCCCTTCTGACGGCTCCATGATTGTAGCAAGGGGTGGACAGGGCTGGGCCCCACTCACTGAGCCCAAAGGAGACACAGGCAGGAGTGTCCTGGCAGACTGAGCCAGATGGTCTCGTCCTGCGGACTCACACACAGCTCCCTCTCTCGGGGCAGGCATACGAGCGTGGCATCTCACTGTTCAAGTGGCCTAATGTGTCAGACATCTGGAGCACCTACCTGACAAAATTCATCGCCCGCTACGGGGGCCGCAAGCTGGAGCGGGCGCGGGACCTCTTTGAGCAGGCGCTGGATGGCTGCCCCCCTAAATACGCAAAGAGTGAGGAGGGCCAGGTGGCTTTGTGCAGGGTGGTGGGGCGGGGAGGGGTGTTGTGGGCCAGGCCACAGACCTCCGACTCCCCTTTTGTCCTGCTGCAGCCTTGTACCTGCTGTACGCACAGCTGGAGGAGGAGTGGGGCCTGGCCCGGCACGCCATGGCTGTGTATGAGCGCGCCACCCGGGCTGTTGAACCCGCCCAGCAGTATGACATGTTCAATATCTATATCAAGCGGGCGGCCGAGATCTACGGAGTCACCCACACCCGCGGCATCTACCAGAAAGCCATCGAGGTGCCTGTTGCAGGGGGAAGAGTGGGGGCTGGGGGACCCTTAGAGGGTGGAAGGGGTCCTGTAGGCTAGAGATCCGAGCATGCCTGTGCCTGGGGACTGGGAGGGAGTATTCTGGAAGCTCAGGGACCATCCTGGTTTAGTGGGAAATCCGGAAGCAGCTCTCTTTCCACCTCACGCCTCTTCATTGTGACCCTGTTGTCACCCAGGTGCTATCGGATGAACATGCCCGGGAGATGTGCCTGAGGTTTGCAGACATGGAATGCAAGCTAGGGGAGATAGACCGAGCTCGAGCCATCTACAGCTTCTGTTCTCAGATCTGCGACCCCCGGGTAGGGATGGATCCCAGGGCAGGTGGGCGGGCGTTGAGAAGCTGCAGCCGAGTGGGCCAGCTCATACAGACACCTCCACCCTCCACAGACAACTGGGGCCTTCTGGCAAACATGGAAGGACTTCGAGGTCCGGCATGGCAATGAGGACACCATCCGGGAGATGCTGCGGATACGCCGGAGCGTGCAGGCCACGTACAACACGCAGGTCAACTTCATGGCCTCGCAGATGCTCAAGGTGTCTGGCAGCGCCACAGGCACCGGTGAGCAGCAGTGGCCACCCCTCCCCTGCCAGGTCTGCCCTGGGCAGCACAGTTCCCGGTTTTGGGGCCTGTGGGTCCTCCCTCCGCCCCCTGCCCAACCTTGACCTCATGGGTCTGGGAGCATCACGGTCTACCTCTATCATCCCGGTCTGAGACTGAGAACTCATTGAGGTCTAGGGCGTCGGGGACAGGTGAGGACATCAGGCAGCTGGTGTGGCTGTGGAGAGGGCCCACTCACAGCGTCTGACTCCTGACCCTCCCCCCAGTGTCTGACCTCGCCCCTGGGCAAAGCGGTATGGATGACATGAAGCTGCTGGAGCAGCGGGCAGAGCAGCTGGCAGCTGAGGCCGAGCGCGACCAGCCCCCGAGGGCCCAGAACAAGATCCTGTTTGTGAGGTGAGGATGGGGCTGGAGGCTGGGAGTGAGCGCGCTCCTCCGGAAGGAGGTTCTTGGGGAGGCTGGAGAAGTGGTTGGGCCCAGCTGAGCTGTGTGGCCTCTATCCACCCCAGGAGCGACGCATCCCGGGAGGAGCTGGCTGAGCTGGCGCAGCAGGCCAACCCAGAGGAGATTGAGCTGGGCGAGGATGAGGACGAGGATGAGATGGACCTTGAGCCCAATGGTGAGGGGCCGGCAGAGTGGTGGGGGAGGTGGGGCAGGATCCCCTTCTGGAGAGCTGGAGAGTGACCGTGCCTTCTTCCCCTCCCCGCAGAGGTGCGGCTGGAACAGCAGAGCGTGCCGGCCGCAGTGTTCGGGAGCCTGAAGGAAGACTGACACCCACTCCCCACCCCCCACAATGAAGCCTGTGTTTGTAGGACGCAGTCTGAGCTTCCTTCTTGCCCACCCTTCCTTCTGCCAGGTGCCCGAAGGGACTGCCAGCTCATTCTCACTCTGGTCCTGGGCCCAGCCCCCCACTTCCCGATTGGCTGGTAGGGGAGGTGGGGCAGCCGGGCTCTGGGCCAGGGCACACACCCATCTTCATCCTGCAGAGCCAGTTCTGGACTGGGAGACCAGTCTCTCTGCTGCCTGAGGCCTCCTTGATCCTTGAGCCTGGGGCACCTTGCTCCCAACTGCCTAGGTCTCACCAACCCCTGCCACCTAGGGCCTGTCTGTCCCCTCCCCACCACCCCAATCAGCAGGTAGAGATTCCCAGCCTCCCCCCAAGAGAACTGGTCAGCAAGCTTGGGAGGCAGGCAGTCCCTGGTCCTGGGACTTAGTTAGCAAGGCACTTCTCTCCTGGACAGTGGCCAGGAGCTAGACCTCAGCCATGGGCCATAGAAGGGTGTGGCCCTTAGTCCTAAGCTCTGGGAAACCATTATCGGGCTCTAAGCTATTAAGAGATTTTAAGCATTCAGGGATGTAATCAGATTTGTGTCCTGAATAGGCCATGCAGGCTGCTGTGGGGGGTCGACTTGTGACAGGAGGCATCTGGGGATGTGGGGAGGCCCAGGCTATTGGCTTGGACTGGGGGTCATGGGGACAGAGAAATGAGAGCAACAGAAGAGGCTTTGGGAGGTAAAATGTGCTGTATTGGATGGTATTGGAGAAGCCAGTCCCTCACCTGGCATGCCAGGGCTGCAGGGAGAATGGGAGATCAGTCTGGCTTGAACTTATGGTTTAGAGTCTGTATCAGACATCCAGTGGCCATGCCAGGAGGCAGCTGGATTCTCAGATGTAGAGCTCAGAAGAGAGAACATGGGAATCCCTGACCCAGGGTAGTTAACAGCCTAGAAAGGTAGGCAGGTGGCTGGAGGAGGAATGATCAAGCTTAGCAGTTGGCTGTGGACCAAGTGCCAGGCAAGGCCAGTAATTACAACCACAGAGGAAAATGAAGTGAGCTGGGGCTCGGGAGAGGAGGGCTGGTCAGTAGTTTCCTGTGCCTAACAGGTCAGTAAAGCAGCTGTGAAGTGGCCATAAGGGGTGTTGGCAGGGAAGTTGTGACCGTGGCAGGAAGTGCATGAGAACCAACAAGGGTCTGGAAGCAGGTTCAAGAGTGACCAGGAGACAGGAAACTGGAAAACCCTCAGGCAGACATCACGGGCACCCCAGCTAGCCTCAGGGAGATGTCAGCGCTCAAGGTCTCTTTATTTTACTCAAGAAAGTGGGGAGGACAGACAGGGGACTGAGCTGAGCCCTGAGTCCCTGATCCTCCCAGCTCAGCCCCCACAGCAGGACGGGACAAGTTATGGTGGTGGGACCTCTAGGCCCACCCAGACAAGGCTGGGGACAGACAGGGCCCAGGAATAACCACTGAATGTCTTCCAGGCTGTCCTCTGAGAGAGTGGTGGTCAAGCACCACCTGGGGCGGGGCTATTTGGGGGTGCTGCCCCCCTTCTTAGGAGTGGTGGGCTTCTTGCTCTGCCAGAGGTGTCCCTGGATGGTGAAGGCGTCCACGCTCATGGACATGGTCTTGGCGGGGATCTGGGTGAAGCGCTTGCGGTCAGAATTGTACTTGTAGATGCCCTCCACCATGGCAGGTGTGACTGTGCGGGGGCCGTAGCCTGCCAGCCGGGACAGCTCCTCCGTCTCCCCTGACAGTGTGTAGAGGGCCCGAAACTGGCAGCTCGAGTCCCGGAAGAGGATCAGGAAGTGGTTGGCCTTGCTCTTCTCAATTTCCTAGTGGGTGGGAGACACGGTCAGCCAGCCCAGTGGGGCCTTGGACCCTCCTGCTGGCCCCTAGACCCCTTTGGCGCAGGCTCACCTCGAGAATTCGGTTCTTCTGTGGCTCGTTTACCTTGCCCGCCAGGCAGCAGTGTGACAGGGCGTTGTGGATGATGAACTTGTTGGACTTGGCGCTGGGCTCCTTGTATAGCCGAGGACCTAGGGGGAGGGATGGTCAGAGGGATGACCCAAGACGGGGCTCAGTGCTCACTGCCAGGAGCCCCGCTTACCCGTGTACTCAGGCACTGATGCTGGGGAGGAGGCGGTGCTGCCATTCTCCCAGTCACGGTCGCGGCTCCCAGGCAGTCGGCTCGGGGACATGAGGCCAGATGGGGACGGAGCCCTGCAGGGAGGAAGGGATGGGATAGGAAGTGGTCAGTGGTGGGTAAAGCCACTCAGTATGCAGTGAGACCAGGGAAAGGACAGCCCAGAACCCTGTGCAGAGCGGAAGATGTACACGTCTGGCACATCCTCCCAGGTCCGTGCGCGCCTCTTGCACTCTCCGGCCTCAGGCACACCGACCACTCCCTCAGGCGCAGAGGGCACGTGCTTATTAGCTCTTCTCCGTCGGGTACAGACAGTCCCATTTGTACACACATGTCCTTTCATCCCTTTAGTTGCAGATACACACACTCATGCCGTAGCACACTTGTAGCTCACACACATGCACACACATAGACTCTGAGAGGCCACTTGCCCAGACCAAACTCACCGAGATGTGAGCCTTTTCACACCAAGGTTATTGGCCTCATTGGCCACAGTCGACAGCGACAGGGTGGACTGAGAATAGACCTTGCTGAGCCGAGAACCTGGGGGTAGAGGGCATCAGATCAGGCCCCACCCGAAAGACCCTTTACATCCGGAAGTGCCCAGTGGGGACCTGCCTGGCAGACTGGGTAGAGAACGTGGGGTCGGCCCTGCCGAAGACCCTCACCCTGTGCAGCCTCCAAGGGGGCCTGATCCATTAAGCCGTGGAAAGAATTTGAGGCCAGCTCTGCCCAACAGCCCTTACCCTACTGCAGGCCCCATCTCTCTCTGGAGGTCTTCACCTAGCAAGCAGGGCACCCTCGCCTGGGACCCTTATCACTCACATATGCCCTGCACCCCTGAGATCCTTCCCCCAGAGAGGCCCCATTTAGCAAGCCCTGGAAAGAGGTGCTGGGCAGGCTGCACCCCACAGTGTCCTCACCTAGCAGGCCACGGGCTGGGCTTCGTGCCAGGGCCGAGTCATCGCAGCAACCAGAGCGTGGCCGGGGGGCCCTCCGTCCACCCCGGCCTGGTCCCCCGGTCCCTGAGGCCCGTGGCCGCAGCACCTTGTCCAGGTCATCCATCAGCTTCAGTTGGGCCCGGCGTTCATACTCCAGCCTCGTGAACTCCCCCCGCCGGGGGCCAACCTCCTCTTCAGCTGGCGCCTGGGCAGTAGGGGCTGGGGTTGCTGTGGGCGCTGGGGGACTGGCGGCCACTGCCTCCTGGGCCAACCTGCAGATGGAGGGAATGAAGCAGTCAGACCACAGGGTCAGCGGCGGCAGGGGTCCCTGGCACCGGGCCCAGCCTTACCGCACAGCCTCTTCCCTCCGCTGCTCCTTCTCGGCCTCCTGCCACTGTTTCCGACGCCGTGCCTCCTCCACCCGCCGCTGCTGCCGCTCCAGCAGGCTGGCCCGCTTTTGGGCCATCTCGTCCTCGGGCTTGTCTTCATCCTGGGGGCAGATACCAAGTCCAGCTGGCCTCCCCTCCCCTGGCACGGCCAGTCTGATCCGTCAGCCCAGCTTGCCAGCCACTCACCTGTCCTTTCTATTTTAATTATTCTAAAGGCATTTAATTGGTACCCGCATTGTGCACAGCCCCAAGTGCCGGGTCCTAGGGTACGACAGATGGGACAGACCTGGGTTCTGCTCCCACAGAGTACTTAACTCGGTGGGGAAGACAATCTGATATTACACCAACAGGCAGCTACCGGTCTGCATTATGGGGAGGGACGTATCTCCTCGCCTTGGGGAACCGAGGAAGGCTTCCTGGAGGAGGCAATCCAGAGGAGGAGGCAGACAACTGGGAAGGGGTGAGGAGAGTGGTCCAGGCTGCTCAGCTGAAAATGGCCAGGGATTGGGGTGGGGAGCAGTATAGACCAGTCAGGATGTGACTGCAGGTGTCCAGGTGAGAGACGGTGGCCCAGGCTGGGGGTGCCATGAGGATGAAGAATGGACAGGGAACAGGGTCAGGAAAACTGGCAAGACCATTGGTGTGGGGAAGTGTGAAGGAGAGAGCGAGCAGGAGAGATGCCATGGAAGACCCAAGCCTTGTTTATCCATCCTGTCCGTCACCCACCCATCTATCCGTCTGCACACCCCTATCCATCTACTTATCTACACTCTATGCACCCACACACACCTTGTCTGCCCACTCCTACTTGGCTACTTACCCACCTCCTGTCCATCCACCAGCTCCATCTATTTTCCCATCCACTGGAATGCCCTATCGTCCACTTGCCCAATCCACCTCCCCACCTGCTGACTGACCTTCCAAACCCCACACCTGCTCAGGTGATGTACCTTATAGAAGAAGCCCAGCCCAGTGCGGGGTTCTCCCTCTGAAGATGCCTCTTCCTCTAAAGAATCTTCAGCTCCAGGGGGACTCCCGTCTCCCTCCTCCTCGGCCGAAGGCTCTTCCAGGCTGCCCAGTGGGATCTCGATGAGGCCTGGCCTTGCTGAGGGCTCTTCAGGAGGTGGCCCCTCTGCCAGGAGGATGGAGGACCGCGTCTGCACAGGCACCTGGCTTGGCGAGAACTTTCGCAGGTGGGGGAGGCTGTCTACATCATGGGGAGGCGTGAGCACCCTCGTCAGTGGCGCCAGCCGCAGCTCTGCTGGTCGGGCATGCTTTGGGCTGCGGGGTGTCGGGCTGGGCCCGGGCCCAGGGCTGCGCCGGGCAGCTGGGGCACGCCGTGCAGGGCTAGGGGATGCAGCTTTGGGACCCATTGTAGGGCCAGGGATGACCCACGCAGCGGGAGGCGGGGCGGGCCCAGGGGCCTCAGGTGGGGCCAGGAGCCGCTGCTGCTGGTCCGTGAGCCTCTGCATGTCCCGTTGCAATGAGCTCAGTGCAGCACTCAGCTTGCTGACTGCCCGGTTATAGTCCCCCAGCCCCTCAGGGGGCACTGGGCCCAGTTCTGGTGAGAAGGTCACTGCCTTGGGCCGTGGGGACGGCTCACCCTGGCCCTCGCCCGCCGGCCGCTCCCCACTAGGGGTTGGGCTCGGTTCGGGCTCGGGCTCGGCCTCGGCCTCCCCTCCAGCTTCCCGTGGCTGCACCTGCAGGAAAGCGCTCTTGCCTAGACGCTGGCGGTGCTTGGCAAAAATGGCCTCGATCCTTCGCTTCTGAGCCTCTATGGCCCGCCGTTTTTCTTCCAGCCGGGCTCCAAGCTCACTCATCTCTGAGCTCAGGGCTTCTGGTGCTGCTGGGGTAGCCACTGGGGACCCCACTCCAGCCTCCGCCTCAGCCTTTACCAGCTGCTTCTTGCGTTCAGCAAAGCTGGTCATCTTCACTTCAGAGTTGCTGGCAGCTGGGGACGAAGCCACTGCCTTCGGCGAGCCCTCAGACAGGGCCGGTGGTTTCAGTACCTCCCCTGCCTGGCAGGAAGAGGGTTTTGAAGTGCCCTCCAGGTGGGGCAAGTAGGCAGGTGCCTTGTCCGGCGGGTAGGAGGAGGGCAGCATCGGTTTGGAGGGCCCCTCAGGGGAGTGGAGGTAGAAGCTGCCATCGGCAGCCCCGTCTGGGAGCAGCCGGGGCTCGGCACTGTGGATGATCTGCAAGGCCTCCTCAATGGTAGGCAGGTCGCCAGGCTCCGGGGGTGGCTGGGCAGGGGTCCGGGCTGACACAGGGCGCGGGGGACCCAGGCTGTCTGAGCTGACTGAGCGAAGTAGGACGGGGTCTCCCATGACGACATCCACATCGCTGTCCAGGCCAAAGGGGGTGCTGAACGATACTGCCTGGGAAAGGGGGCGGCTGGGCGGCCAGAGGGAGGGGTTAGCCCCCAGGACAAGCCCTGACCCTGCCCTGGCCCAGCCCTCTCCACTGCCTGGGCCTTTGAGATGCACTCACCTGAGCTGCCGGTTCCAGGCCTTGCCGAGGACCTCCATATGGGACATGGATGGGGAGGACTTCAGGGAGCCTGGGAAGGGTGGTGAGTGGTCAGTCAGTGGTCCCTGTGGGGATCACTGGGGACCCTGGGTGGGGTCAGCCAGGGGGTGTCGCTGATGAGTCATTATGTGGATGGATACCTAGAGGCCATTAAGTATCACTAGAGAGTCCTGCTGAGCCACTGGGGAGGTCATTGTGGGAATCAGTGTGTCATTCCATAGGGTCATTCAAGTGTCAAAGGGACCCAATGGAGGGGTCACAAGATGACATGGCACCAGCTGGGGCAGTCTTTCTGAGTGGGGGTCTCCAGGGCTGCCCTCACCTGTGGATCCTCGTAGTGGGGACTGGGGGCCACCGGGTGACAGGAGTGGATGGCGGAAGTTGAACACAGGAGAACTGCCAAGAGATGCACGTCAGCCGTAGGAGCTCCTCCCTCACCTCTCCCAGGGTGGAGATCAGAGCATCCCCTAGCCCGTCCCAGTGCCCAGCAGGGAGGAGCCCATCATGGCTGTGCACACTCACCCAGCGGGGAAACCGTACCTGCCACCACTGCTATTTTGAGGGGTGGAAGCCTCTGTGGCCCGGGGGGAGGCGGCTGCAGCAGGGAGAGGAGGGTCAGGCGGGGCTTGGCCCTCCCCACCCCCAGGTGGACCTAGGGCCAGGCCTCACCGTGACCATCAGGCAAGTCCTTGGCCTGCACGAAGTCAGGTTTCAGCACCTCAAAGCACATGAACATCTCGGCTAGCAGCACCACCAGGTTGATCTGGAGGTGGAAGGCAGGGTCAGCTCACAAGACCCACAGCCCTGGATGCCCACATCAGCCTACCAGGCCCCAAAATGGCCTTACCTTGAGGGGAGGTGGCACATAAAGCAGGTCCTCAAGGGACAGTGGGCAGCCACGAGGAAGGCGGGAGGCACAGAAATCCTGCACGAGCTGGAGGTTGTACAGGCTGTCCGCCACGGACATGGGGTCCTTGAGGCACACTTCTGTAGGGACAGGATGCCTGGGACTATGGGAAGGAGGAGGGGGCCACAGGGAGGGGGGACCCAGCAGCCAACTGACATGGAGGACCCCCTATGGGCCCTGGTGCCACGTGCCCTGCACCAGGTGGGTACTGTGATAGGCTGTTCGTCAGGTCTCTGTCTCTACTACTTCCACTGCTTAGATCACTAGGCCCCCAAGAACTCAACTCAAAAAGCTTTTCTTGATCACCTGGCACCCTGCAGACCACTTAACTTCTGGAATGTTCTTCTGGATGAACTTATTGTCTTTTTCTCCCAACCAGGATGTGAGTCGCCTGAGCTCTGTAATTGTTCTCATTAGATCCCTGGAATCTAACATAGGGTCTGGCACACAGTTCACACTCTAGAAATACTTGCTGCAGGAATGAATCACATGAAGTGCAGAGAGGTTTAGACACTTAGGTGAGATCACACAGCTAATCAGGGGAAGAGGGAGGTTCAAACCCAAGTCTGCCAATTCTGGAAGCTGTACTCATAGTGACTATACCACTCTGGGGACAGACTCCTGGGTCTTAGGACACCAGACTCCCCAGGGCGGGATCTGGTCCAGGCCCATTCACTCACCCTCGAGTCGCAACAGCTGGGGACAATAGCAGTGGATTGTGGCAGCCAGTGCGGCCCCACTCGCCAGGTCCTGGAGGCCAGTCACAGTGGGAAAGCAGGGTGCACGTCGGGCCACGGCACGGTCCTTGCGGTATCGGATCTGTAGGTGGGAGCCAGATCAGGTCAGAGGTCAGGCTGGCCCCCAGGTCAGAGGTCATGCAGGCTGGGCAGGGAGGCCTGGGGTTTCCGCCATGAGGGGGAGTGAAGCCAGGGGTCCCAGAGCCAGAGTGAGGGGCCAGCCTGGAGCAGGGGAAGGGCAGCAGCAAGAGGCAGAGGAGGTGTCTGCGAGCAGCCAGGCCAGCAGCGGGGGCTGGGGGCAGGGACTCCTGGGACCCCGGGGTGGGGGATACGTTACCATGGGGGGTTTGTTCCCCGACTCCTTCAAACAGAAGGCAATTGCGTGCTGGGGGGAGAGGAGCAGCCGTCAGCGGGGCGGGAGGGGTGCTGACTTGCTGGGCCCCTAAGCACACCTCCGGGAGTGGGGGAGAGGAAAGCCCTGAGCCCTGTTCTGAGCCCTGGCCGTTCAGCTCCCTGAATGCACTCTGGCTGGCTTTGGGGACCTCAGCTCCTCCCAGCCTGGAGGGACACTACAGAGCAGCCTCCCATGCAGGGAATCTTCCCCCACAAAAGACTCAGGTCCCAGCTTGGGGAGGGGATGCAGAGGAAGCAGGTAGGCAGGACAAGAACCCTAACCCAGGCCCCAGGATGGGGGAAAAGAGGCCCCGGAGTGAGCAAAGGTGAGGACCCCACCCAGCCCAAAGCCCCCTCCCCACAAGTAGCAGTCACTTTCTCTTTGTGCTTCAGGGATAAGCACCCCTGTGCCCCCCCCCCGACTCCCCGCTGGGATCTATCCTTAGAGAATCTGGAGTCTCAGTTAAGAAGGATCTGCCACCTTTTTCTGGGTTTGAGGGTCTTCTCTTGGTTGGGGGGGCATCTACTCCATGTGCCCTGCCCATTGGGGTTAAGATTATGTGTCGATGGGCTAGGTTCTCCTTTCAGAAACGCCGGCGGGGTCCCTCCCTCAGCTCAGGTGTAGACCTAAGGGAGTTCTACCCTCTTGATTGATGGGAGGAGGGAGAGGTCATCCCATCAGGTAACTGGGGAGGGGTCTGCCCTCTCAGTGAACAATGGAGACTCACTCCCACCTTCCCTTGGTTTACAGAGGGGTTCTCTCTGTCCCCAGGGCTGGGGTCCCACCTCCTTTGCTCACAGTTGGGGGAGGGAGGAGCAGGCAGGCAGAAAACACACAGACAGAGCGACAAGCAGGACAGGCAGACGGGGCAGTGATATGGCCCCACTTACAGGAACCAGCTTCCAGTACCAGCGTGTGGGGCACTGATGCCAGAGAGGAAGAGGAGAGAGCAGCAGGCACAGGGGAGAGGGCAGAGAGAGAGAGAGAGAGTCACCTCCAACCCTGTCAATGCGCAAACGGCCAGAGGCACAGCCCTGCCCTGCCCACCCAGCCCTCTGACCACCTGTCCTTCCCACCATCCATCGCCTTAGCCTCACCGAGGGCTGTGCTGGTGCCACCCCATCTGCAGGGGCTGAGGGAGATGCTCTCTGTGCTGCTTCCTGCTCCGTCTTCTCCTGCAGCCGCCGGATGGTCTGGGGGGCCAGGAGAGGTCAGTGCCCCGGTCACTGGGTGATCCTGGCTCCCAGCCCATGGTGCCCCAACCCCACCTACCGTGTCCACCCAAAAAAGGAGCTTATGCTCCAAGCTGGCCAGGGCCAAGGGACCGGGTAGCGTCTTTGTCCACTCGAAGGCGAAGACAACCATGAGAGCATCAATGACAGCCAGGTGGGCTCCCTGTGGGGACAAGGACTGAAGGGTGAGACAAGAGCAGGAAGGAGGCTCTACTCGACCTGCCAAGACTGAAGGATAAGAACCTGGAAGTGGGAGGGGCTTGAGGGGCAGAGCCGGGATTAGTGGGTTAGGCTTCGGGAAACGAACCAAGATAGGGGTCCTGGAAGAGCCAATCCTAATAGGCCAGACTTTGAGGTCACATACTAGGTCTCAGGATCTGGTGGGCCAGGCTGGCAAGTCCTCAAGGGCCAGAGTAGTATCTTTTGGGAGGAGCCAGGGTTGGTGGGCGGAGCCCTGGAAAGGGGCAGGTCCAGTGGGCGGGACCTAACGGGTAGGGGCGGGGCCTTACCATGAGGATAGGCTGGTGTCTCAGGTCCGCCTCCTGCACTGGGCGCTCGGGCAGCGAGGGCACCGTGCCCCTGCGCGCCAGCAGGGCCAGCAGTGCAGCGGGGCTGGGGGGTGTTTCAAGTTGTGGCAGCGCCTGGCGCCAGGCCCGGCAGTACAGCTCTGCCGAGAGCAGCAGTCGCGTCACCGGGGGCTTCACGTGCTCTTGCGCGTACTGGTCAGTGTAGAAGGGCTCCCACAGCTCCGAGGGCACATGCTCTGTGCGGGCCAAGGAGGCGATAAGGACGGGTCAGGGCCAACAGACACACACTGCCTCGCCTTCAAACACGCAATCCCATGGCCCGGATTAAGGGGAGTGTCTGGATGAGGCTGGATGGCACAGGGGAGAGTTGGGGGCCGGGGCTGAGACACGAGAGGAAACACACGAGTGTAGCAGAGTTTGCTGGGGGAAGGAGTAATGTGAACGGTGTCCCAGGAGGTGGTGGTAGGGTGGGGTGGGGCGCGAATGCAAAGGTCAGGAGGTGGGAGACAGCAGTGCCTCAGGAAGATGGTGGGCTCTTGCACCTGGAGGAAAGGTCCAAAGAGATGGTGACGTGGCCAGCTAAGCGAAGTCTTGTTGGGGGCGGGGAGAGGGGGTAGGGGGACAATAATGACAATATCGCTTAATCGCTAGCCCTAGGTGCCCTATACCACTGCAACCCTAGGAAGATGCAGCCAGGGAACAATTGCTAATTCCAAAACTCAGGCCCAGGGAAGGAAAGTAACCTGCCCAAGGCCACACAACTGGGCAAGGCTGGGACTGGCTTCCAAACCCAGGACTGAAGCAGACTACACTATCTCAGCTTGGAGGCTGGGAAGCAATGAGCTTTAGCTTTCAGGACCAGCTGGCAAGGTACTGAATGGGGGAGGTGGACAGGCTGCAGACACTCTGAGGTGGGGGTGAGTGGTCTGAACTTGGTAACTGAAGGGAGGAGGGGGAGGAAGGTATCTAGGGCCCCATCAGGTGTCAGGGGAAAATGGAGAAAGGAGGGTGGTGGCTGAGATGGGGATACACGAGGCTGAGTCTGAGGGGCTGGGGCTTAGAAGAGCGGTGAAACTATGTCCTAGAAGCAGCCACAAAAACCCTGAATGAGACAACCCTAAATGAGATAGGCGGAGTACAAAGAGGCTTGAGGAAGCCCCACATATGGGGATGGGGGGCAGATCTCAAGTAGGAACCAAAAGTAGGGGGAGAAAGATCAGAATAAGATGCCAGAAAAAGGTGGGGGAAGAGGTGACCAACGCCAACGTGGTGGGACTTTGGCCTCACGGGGTTTTTCCAGGGAGGCTCCTATTCTCATTCCAATCAGAGCAGCTGATCTGTTTATTGGGGTTGTGTGTGTGTGAAAAAATGGGGGCAGGATTCTAATGCTCAAAAACATCGAACGTGACCAGACCTTCCTCAGGTGCCTGTCTTCACAGCTATGCTCCCCAGAGACCCTCTGCCCTTCAGTCCCTCCTTGTCAGGGCTCTCTCCCCACCTTCTAAATTCACACTTGACCTTCCCACTTAACAGCCCATCCCTGTGGACAGTCGTGCCCGCTCTCTGCCGCTCTCGGCTCAGCTCCTTGAAAGAAGAGTTTTCCAGGCTCCACCTCCTTCCAGCCTACCCCGGCCCCAACCTCCTTGGTCCAGCTCCTGCCCTCCCAGCTCCCAGCATCCTCAAGGCCAGCACTGGCCATCCAACTGTGGGCCCACATCTCGCCTGGGTCTCCATCCAGCACCTCCTTCTTCTGGAAGCTTTCCTCCCCCCAGCGTCTCCCAACTTCTCACCTTTTTCTCTCCCCCACCACTCAAACTAAGCACCCCTCCCCATGTGCCCTTCAATGCAGAGCTCCTGCCAGCTGTGTCTCAGCAGCCTCTCACCTAGACATGCCCCACCACACACACTATGATGGTTTCTATGGCCATCTGAGCACCTGCTGCAGCCTTAGTCATGACTACCAGTGAGCTCTGGGCATCTCCCATAATCCTTAGCATCTTGCTCCAAAATTGTTCCTTCTCCCTGTCCCCACAGTGAGAAATCATCATCCCTCTTTCACTCTCCTCTTTCAAAATCCATTTGGTCCTCTGGTTTCAACCTCCGAGCATCTTCCAAAGCCAAACCCTATCTCTCCAGCTCCTGTTCATCTCCTGCTCCTACTGGCAAATATTAAACAAGTTTCTTTCCTACGGGACTTGTCAGGGCCTTCAAAATGAACATGGGAGATAATGCTACCGCCAGCTAATGTTTATCGAGCACTTTCTCTATACCAGTGTCTCCACCTCTGGACTACAGGCATTTGAGGCGGGATAATTTTTTGTGTTCACCGCAGGGTGTGGCGGGCTGTCCTGTGTATTGTAAGATGGTTAACAGAATCCCTGGATGCCTGTAGCACCTTCCTCCCAAGTAGTGACAACCAAAAATGTCTCCAGACAATGCCAAATGTCTCTTGAGAGTCAAAACTGCCCCGCCTCCAGGACCACCACTGTATACTATAAAATGTTTATTAAGCATTTACTGCGGAGCTATGCTGTCTGATATAAAATATAGTGCAAGTCGCATATGTAGTTTTAAATTTTCTAGTAGCCACATTTAAAAAGTATAAACAAGTAACATTAATTTAGTAATGTACTTAACCCAATATACAGTTCACCCTTGAACATACATTTGAACTGCACGTGTCCACTTATACGTGGATTTTTTTCAATAAATACAATAAATGTATTTTCCTTTTGATTTTCCTAATAACATTCTTACTTTATTGTAAGAATACAGTGTATAATACATATATAAAATATGTGTTAATTGACAATTTATGTTATCCATAAAGCTTCTGGTCCATAGTAGGTTGCTGGCATTAAGTTTTTTGGTTTTGGGTTTTTTTACACCTACAGCACCTGGTCTTCCTAGTTGGTCTCCCATCCAAGTACTAACCAGGCCCGACCCTGCTTAGCTTCCAAGATCAGACGAGATCGGGCATGTTCAGGGTAGCACAGCTGTAGACTAGATAAGTTTTTAAGGGGTCGGAAGTTATAGGAGGATTTTTAACTGTGCAGGGGTGTCAGTGCCCCTAACCTCTCTGCTGTTCAAGGGTCATCTGTATACCCAGGATATTATCATTTCAACATGTAATCAATCTAAAAATATTGAGATATTTCACATTCTTTTTTTCACACCAAGTCTTCAGAAGTCACTGTGTATCTTACACTTATGACACATGACAACTCAGACCAGCCGCATGTGCTTCTTGACTACCACGCGGCAGGAACTGTGAGCACAGGCAGCGTTCACTTACACCAGGACAACCTTGAATGCATTTGGCCATTTAATCCTTACAATACTTAACATTCTTATCTCCATTGTGCAGATGAGAAACCAAGGCCCAGAGAGCTGAGATAACTTGCCCAAGCTCACAGAGACGAGCCGACATGAATCTGGTTTCCCTGCGCATCGTACTGATATTCTGAAGGCATAAGGAGTGCATGTGGTGTTTCCCAAAGTTGCTTAAAGATGGCAGCCTTTCTACCTTATCTCTGAGCTAGAGTTCTGCTGAGCCCACCTCCCTGCATTCCTGCTGAGCCTCCTCACACCTGTGCCTTGGGGTCACTAGAACTACCCCTTCCCCAGCCGCGATTCCCCCTGGGCACCCACCATGGCTCCCCAGTGCTCTCAGAGCCTCACTCATGGCCTGAGAGGCGCTCCTCAGTCACACGGGCCTCCTTCATCCCCCGCCTCCCTCAGCCACCACCAGGATGTGTGCATCCTCCTTTGAGAACTCCCCATTGGCCCATACCCCAGGCTTCTGTGCGTGTGACCTCCTCCCTCTGGCAAACTCCTACGCGTCCTTCAAGGTTCAACCCCCGTCTCCTCTGGGGAGCTTCATTTCTCCTCCCTTCCCTGGAAGATTTTTCTCCCCTAGGCTCCTCTGCACACCTCTACATCACAGACCTTATCACTCTAGGTAGCGACAATCTGGTTTCATGTCCCATGCCCAACGCTCCACGTCCACCCCACCCAGTCCATCCTGAGCACCCAGCAGGCATGGCAAAGCGTCCCAGAGTTCCCCACTTCTGTCTCAGGGCTGGGTGTCCCACCCTCCTCAGGCCCTCTGTTTAGAGAGGGTGGACAGGGAACAGATTAAATTTGACCCTCAGGGAGGGTGTCATACAGCACTAGGAGCTGGGTCAGTGAGTCAGTGCATCTCCTCAGGGGATCTCGCTTTCCTTTCCGTGAAATGGGATAGTAGTTTCTGCTCTGTCCCCTGGCCAGAGGATGAGAAATAATAATATTATTAATAAAAACATCACACCGATGCCAGTAGCAGTAATAGCAAGCATCTGTGCAGCGTGTACTGTGTGCCAGACACAGTGCAAAGGATTCTGTAGTCAGACTCTCTCCTCTGGCTCCCAGCAACCTTATGAAGAAGGTCCTGGGATTCCAATCACCCTTGCACTGCCCTGGCACACAGTGGGTGCCCCACAGACTTTTGCAAAATGAACAAGTGAACGAATGCCTTCTTTTACAGAGGGGGAAATGGAAGCTTGGAGAATGGGGATAATTTGTCCACAGTCTGGTAGAACGGGGACTCAAACTCAACTCTGATTCCCAAAGGTGAACCCTCTATGGCCTCGTAACCCGGGACATGAGGGGCTGAGGCAACCTGGTCTCCCCCAGCTAACTGCCTTCCTTTCTCAAGCAGATCCTTGAAGGCAGGCAGGGCCCAGAGCGGGCCCTGCCTGGGAGAGCGCAGGGAGAGATGGAGAGACAGGTTCTGGAGGAACCAGGAGAGGGACAGCGATCACTGAGACCCACACCCAGAACAGGTTGATCTGGGAAGGCCACTGAGGGAGGATGGGTTGTGCCCAGCTGGTGCCAAGAGCAGTGGGCAGGACCAGTGGGCAGGCAGGGTGTCCCCCAGGAAGGCCAGGTCCTCAATTAACCCCGGTCTTCCCTATGGCCAAACCCTGGCTCCCAGCTCCCGTATGGGGCCCTGACTGAGCCTGCCGAGGTCCTCCAACCCTGGGGACCCACCCGCATCCTTCCCTTCCGAGTGGCCCGACTTCTTCACACATTTGGGCCTTTGGGAGGGAGTGGGAGAAGGGTTTGCACCTGGGCCCGTGCCGCAGGCGATCTTGGACAAGCCATTTCTCTTCTGCAGGGCTCGCCTGCCTCCTGGGCAAAAAGGGGCAATAAGTCACAGTTGTCAGCGCTGTCCGGGGCCGTAGAAGGGAAAGAGGGGGCTCCCGGAGCTCCCCGCGCCGCACGCACCACCGGCAGGGCCGACGCGGGGTTCATGTCCGGGCCGGGGGGAGTCCTCGCGGACGCGTGATGTGTGTAAAGGGGAGGATGGCGTTCAAGGCAAGGCCCGCACTGGAGACCCCAGCCCGCCCGCAGACCCCGCCCCGCTCACCTGGGGCCCGGACGCCGGGGTCCCGGCGCGGAGCTGGGCCGCTGGCCCCACCCCCACCGC
>NW_011889291.1:23648-44493 GCF_000151845.1 Pteropus vampyrus | reverse complement strand
GCGCGCGCGCGCACTGGAAAGGATGAGGGACCCTGTGTTTGTGGGTGTGTGTGCTGGTCCAAGTGTGTATCCTTAGATGCTCACCATCTGTGCGGGCTTGTTTTCCTGGCCTGAAGGGCTGTGCGTGGGTGCACCTGTTTCTGATTGTGTATCATGAGCGTACAAGAATGTGTGTATTCGTATCTGTGTGTGCGCCCCTGAATGTATTTGGGTGATGAACGAGTGCGTTTGAGGGAGTCTACGGGTGCATATCTTGGTGTGAATGTAACAGTGCGCATATGTGTGTGTGGGTGTCCATGTTTTCCATGTGCGTTGTGTGTACAAGGATCTGTATTGCGTAAGTGTTGTGTCCTGAGGATATAGGAGTGGTGAGTGTGTGTGCGCGTGTGTCTGTTTTGTCAGGGGCTTTGTGAGTATATTTGTGAACACATATATGTACTTGAGTTTTGTACAACGGTGTGACTAATGTCAGTGAAGGAGTATGTGAGAGAAATTGAGAGTGTATTTGTGCAGGAGCGAGATTACTTGTGTCTATGTGTGTGGTTGAATGGCTGTCGTTGAGTATAATTGCAAATATCTGCGTGTGTCTTTGTGGTACCAGCAGAATTTGTTCGGGGGTTCCGATTGCATGTAGGTGGGGATGTATTTGTGCCCAAGTGCATTTGTAAATGAGTATTTGAGTGTGGTTTGTGCACGTGTGTGTGTGTATGTGGGGAGTAGTTTTGGAATGTATTTTTATGCATATACATGTATTTGCATAGGAGTGTATTTGTAGGTAACTGCATTAGTGTATATGGTTTCAGCCTAGTGTGACAGGGTGTGTAAACTGTGGAAGTGGGTATAATTGTGTAACATTGTTCATTTCTGATACATATGTGAGAGTGTGAGTGTGCATCTTTGTCTAGGAACTGCATATTTCTGTGAGTAAATGTGTTTGTGTGTCATACGAGTGACTGTGTATGTCAGTGTGGAGGAGTGTGTGTGAATATACTTATGTGTATGTGTGAAGATATTTGTGTACATGAGTACAATTGTGTGCATGTTACTGGGAATATTTGTAAATGAGCCCCTATTTGTGGATATTTGTTTAATATTTCTTGTGTGTTCCACTGTGTTTTTGTGTCAAAATATTTGCTTTGTGCCTCTTACCTCTTACCTGTGTAATTGTGAACGCACAAATGTTTTTGTGTTAGGTCTCTCAGGGCCTGTATGTCTAGACGTGTATCTCCATGTATAGTTGTGTGTGTGTATAATAATTGTACATATGCATTTGGGTTTTTATGTTATCTGTTTATATGAGTGTTAACATGTCTCACTTTCTGAGTGTATTTGTGTATGTGAAGCTGGCATTTACATCTGTGTGAATTTGTGGATATTTGCATGGGTCCGTGTGAGTGTGAGTGTAACAAGGTGAACATGTGTGTGCATCTGTTTTCTGAATGTAAATTGAGTATCTGAACATATCTCTTCATGTACAAGTGCATTTGTGGGTGTCTAGTGTGCCTGGTTGTGAATATATGACTGTGGTTGTGTGTGTTGGTATGCATGTGTAAGTAATTGTGTTTTCAGTGGTTTTGCGGCTGTGTATGGGTTTTTGTGAGCATCTAGATGCGTTTGTGCATCATATATAAGTGAGACTGGGTGGGTGAATTCCACACAAGTGGGTGTGAGTGCGAATTTGTACATGCACAACTGCAGAGGAAGTTTTGGTCAACACACATACACGCACATGCACAGAACAATCAGTGTTTTCCTGACTGTATAAAATTTTATGAGATGAGAAAGCATTAGAGCAAGTTAATTGCCTGAGACCCCACCCTACCCGCCCCCTATGGTGATCCCTAAGCCCTTTTTGCAGAAATTCCCTGGTTCCTTTAACATACACAGGTGTGTTTGAGGTTGCGTCTCATGGTCCAGAGTGTGTGACTGGGCAGGGGGTGGGTGCGCCCAAGGGAGGGGAGCTGGGGCGTGGGCCCTCCTGTCTGGATGTGCCCATGCAGGAGTGGGTGTGGGCACACAAAGGGGCCGGTGTGTATGTATGTGTTTGAACGCATGTGTGAATGTGTGCAATGCACGTGCTCCAGATCTTGTCCCAGTCCCCCTGAAAGACCGGGACAAATGCTTTCCCCATTGGGCCTCGATTTCTCCATCTGTGGTACTGTTTGAGGGTTAGGGGCTCCTGGCACGGAGAGGTGCCCTGGCATAGACGGCATGCTGTCATGCCCTGCCCTCCTATAAGCATGGCGTGTCCGGCCAACTCACACTCATGTTTGCTTTTCTTGGGAAGGTTCTCATGACCTCTGTGGACCAAAAAGACAAACACAGGTGAAGGCATTGCTTGCCGCCTGCTGCCATACACTCCTGGGGGAGCGCACGCAGGCACAGTTTTCCAGGCCCAGGAGAGAGCCTGCATGCTCACCCCCTCCCCTGTACTGGGCCGCGAGGGCCTGGGGGGCATTTGGAGCAGGAGCTGGGCTAGTACTCCCTCCACTGGGCTCCAGGAGCCTCCTAGGTCCCAGCCCCCACACCAGGCCAACTGGAACGCCTGGCTGGGCTAGACAGCCCCACCCACACACTGGGCTGGAATCAGGTCCCACCTGCCCCTGGGGGCCTGTTCATTGGGCCCAGGCAGCTGCAGACATACTGGCTCCTCTCTGTGCACAGGGTGGCCCCTTCCATTCCGGCCCACCCCAAGTTTTTGCCTCCCACCCCCTCCATAGCTGGGGCCCTCTCCCTACCTGAGGCCTTCCTTCAGCTCTCATGCCTCCTAACTCTTTAGGCTGTGATGATTAAGCCGGGGAGGGGATAACTTAAATGGTTTGTAGATCAAGGGTTCAGGTCTAGATTTGGGGAGTGTATAAACCCCCCCCAAATCAACTGCACAATTCTTCATGTGCATGTGCTTTTCTGTGATCACACTAACGGGTAACAATTTTCAAGGGTGTCATATGCCCAGCACAATCTCATTTAGTTCTCGCAACAGCCCTAGCATAATGAGTATTATACCCATCTTACAGATGGGAAAATTGAGGCCAAGAGCTCCGAAGTCACATGGCAAGGAGAATGGAAGGAGGCTTTGAGACATCACCTGGATCGAGCGTTCCACTGCTGAACCTCCATCCTGCCCTTCCCTTCTGAACATAACACCCACAACCCTTAGATGGCGGGTCAGGGTCCCCCCTCTGTACTGCCAGTCCACTGTGAGCTGCGATGATGGGATCCAGGGACGGCCACTGGTTTTGCCCTCCCCACCCACACTATGTCCCATGGGGCCCCTCTGAAGTTTGGCCAAGGAGGAAGATTATTATCTGACCCCCAGTGACCTCTAGGAGACACTTCTGATATATTTCAAAATAATTAAACAGACAGACAACATTGTACATGCCAAGGGCTCTCCCTGTCATCATGACACCTGTATTTGGAGGCAATAAACAAATACGTCAAAAAAGATCATTTCAGCAAGAGACAAAGTATTGGGACAATAATACAATAAAGCAAGAGTGCTAGAGATAGCTGAGTAGGGGCTGCTTTGGTTTGGGAGGGGGAGGCTTTTTTGACGAGGGGGAGATAGGGCAGAGACAGGAATGCTGAAAAGGAGCAGTCGAAGGAAAAACATTCCAGGCAGAGGGAACTGCAAAAGCAAAGGGCAGACACAAGCTGGGTGGGCTCAGGGAAGGTCGCCATAGCTGGACTATAGCGAGGTGCCTGGAGGAAGATGCTGGAAGGTTTTGCAGTGCTTCTCGAATTCTCTCCAAAAGTCACTTCTTTTTTCCCAGTTCGTTAAATGCGATAAACATGAATGTCTAGGAACATAAAATTGAAAAAGACATGCATAGTGCCAGAGAACAAGGAACAGCTGACCATGACGGGTGCATGTCAAAGGTCTATGAGAAAAAAAAAAAAAAAAAAAACGGTTCATGGGAGCCGACTGAAACATCCATTGATCAATGGCCAAGCCGGAGCGCTTTAAGCAACAAAATTAATATAGCATTGGATTATGACCCCAAGAATAAAATAAATATCCATGAGTCCAGACTGATACAAATAAATGATAGAACACATTAACAGATGAAGGACAAGAGACAAACCTGACATGCAGAAGAATTTCAAATATTTTGTCTAAATTCCCCACCCTCAAAGAGGGGTGAAACTGCACTTAGTGATTTCCTTCCAAAAGATACAGTTTGAAAAGAGGGGCGGAAAGAGTAACTTTTCAGTGGAGAAACCTGAAAAATACACTAAGTTACCTGGCTAGGTGATCAAGGTCAACATCAACAGTCATAATTAGATTGACGGCACGTACTCTTGATATAATGTGATGAAAATAGCACTTTGTCTCTGTGATCTTCCTCCCCTCAAACCCATAACCTTAATCTAATCATGAGGGAAAGATCAGAAAAATTCCAATAGGGAGGCACCCTTCGGAGTATCTGATCCATGCGCCTCAGAATTGTCAAGGTCATCAAAGACAAGGAAACTGAAGAAACCACCCCAGCCAAGAGGAGCCTGAGGAGACATGACAACTACACATCGTGTCACATGGGGCTCTGGACCAGAAAAAAGACTTTCGGGGAAATCTGAATAAAGTCCGTGCTTTAGTTAATACTAATGTATCAATATTGGTTCATTAATTGTAACAAATGTTCCATCCTAGATTAAGATGTTACAAATAATAGAAACTCTGTGTGTGTGTGTGTGTGTGTGTGTGTGTGTGTGTGTGTGTGTGTGTGTGTGTTGGGGGAGGGAGTATATAGAAACTGTACTATCTGTTCAATTTCTCTGTAGATTTAAAACTGTTCTATTAAAAACAAAGAATTTAAAAGATATGCAAAACATGAGCCCAACAGTCATAAAATTATGTCAAGATACTATAAGGTTTCTAAACTCTTATTATTTTTTGTACTCTCTCATCTGGATGGGTGATCTGCGAGTCGGGACCAGTGCCGGCCATCGCTTTGAGTAATTCTAGAACAGGTTCTCTGACAGGTTCTCAGCTCTATTGACATTGGAGAACAGATCATCCTTTGTTGTCCATTATTGGGTGTTTAGCAGCATCCTTGACCTCTACCTACTAGATGCCAGTAGCAACCCCCATCAAATGTGACAACCAGAAATACCTCCAGGCCTCGCCAGCTGTCCCCCAGCAGGCTGAATCACTCTCCCACTGAAAACCACGCCTGCATGCAGGCGACAAAACCAAATCTGGAAACTTGGTCCAGAAAGAGCCGCGCACATCTGTGAGCTTCAGGGCTGCCTTGAGGGGTTTCATATCTCACAGACGATCCTGCTGGTGTCAGGTGGACCATGGAGGCTTCGCTTGAGAGGCCGTTCCTGAGCACGGCTTTGGGATAGGGAGAATGCAAGGATTCTGAATGCATTTGGGAGAGAGAATTGACAGGACGTGCTGATTGATGGGGGCAGGAGGCAAGGACAGGAAGGGAGGAGTTTGGGAAGAAGCCCAGATCTCAACCTTTCGCAACCAGGTAGATGGTGGTGTCATGTGCTGAGATGGGGACGTGAGATGAGGGGCCAGGTTGGGAGAGGGAGGGGAGGATGATGAGTTTCGTCTTGGACAGGTTGAGTTTCAGGTCCCGGAGGGACCTGAAAGAGAGCAGAACTTCGTAATCTTTTACACATGACAATGAGTGATGCCCCATGTGCCTCTGTGAATGTACGCTAGCCCCAAAAGGGCAACTTGGCCCCTTTCCTCGCTCGCACACAAGCACACTGGGACTTGGAAGCCACCAAGATGTCCTTCAGCAGGTGAATGGATACCAAAAAAAAAAAAAAAAAAAGAGAGAAAAGAGAAAACTGTGGGACATACAGACAGTAAAATATTATTCAGCACAAAAAGGAATGAGCTGTCAAGCCTTGAAAAGACATGGAGGAAAGGTAAATGTATGTTACTAAGTGAAAGAAGCCAATCTAAAAAGCCTACATACTGCATGATTCCATCTCTGTGACATTCTGGAAAAGGCAAAACCATGGAGACAGTAAAAGGATCAGTGGTTGCCAGAGGCTGGGGGGCATGGGGGAAGAATAAATAGGCAGAGGGAAGGAGACTTTTAGGAGCATGAAAATACCCTGTTTGATACTATAACGATAAACAAATATTATGATACACTTGTCCAAACCCATAGAATGTACAACTCCAGGGTAAACCCTAATGTAAACTGCGGACTCTGAGTGATAATGATGTGTCGATGTAAGGTCATTAATTGTAACAAATGCCCTACTCTGGTGCAGGATGTTGATCAAGGGGGAGGCAGTGCCTGTGTGTGGGCAGAGGGTATATGGGAAATCTCTGTATTTTCTGCTCATTTTTGCTGTGGATCTAAAACTGCTCTAAAAAAAAAATAATCTATTACAAACACACACACCCATGCACGTACTCCGTATTGATGTAGGTCAAAGGAGAGAGATGATCTCAACTGTGCCTTCTCTCCTTTGCTTGTCCTTGATGGGAAGACATTTTCTGTCCACTTCATCCTTTCTTCTCTTTCCTCCCTCTGCTGGGTGGAGGTCTTTGGGTAGACGGAAGTGAGGCAGCGACTTCCCAAATATAAAAGAATGAAGACCAAGGTGATCGTAGGAGAAAGAGGGCGAAGGAAGAAGTGCATGAAGAAGGGGGTTCTGGCTGCCTTCCTGATGCTGGCGAAGCCAGTGGGGACTCAACACAGATAAAGGTTCCCATATCATTGCCGTGCCTACTGGCCCTTGCCGACCCCCAGGGCACAGTGAAGGGATGCATGGGAAAAAGCAAGTCACATGCAAATGTCGGAGGCTCCTGATGCTCCAGTCTGCCAAGACCCCATGGCTCGGGAGTCCCTGGGCTGCGGATGGCCTGTGGGAGTCAGGGAGTCGAAGGCCCGTGGAAATGAGACACAGGCTGAAGACAGAGCCCTACAGAGGAAAAACAAAGGAGGGATGGCTGCTGGGAGGTGGGAGTGATCTCCAGGGTTGAATGCCGGACTGGAGGGTCCGTAAGATAAAAGAGCAAGCTCTCAGAGTAGACACGGGACATAGTGTTCAAATAGTGACCTTGGGGAAAGCAGTTTCAAGGGTATGTGCTTGGGGAGGCAAGAGGAAGGAAGGGAGTCAGATTGAGAAGGGAGATGAGAGGGAGTCAGTGCATTACCTAAAATCCTCCCTTTGAAACCAATCTGCCTCTTCAGTCTCCCTCCACGCCTTTCTTCTGCTTCTCCCCAAAGCCATTCCCGCCCCGCCCCCATCCCATCCTTCCACTTCCTGGGGGCTTCCCTTTGTATTCCTTTTCTACTGCCTATCTTTCCTCAAAACTCAATTCCTACTGGGGAATTGTAGAATCTTAGAGTTGAAAGGAACTGGAAATATTGACTAGTCCAAACTTTCACCCAGAGTTCAAGCAAGGCCCCTCTATAGCATCTCTGTCTCCTCTCGTCCAGCCCTTCCTCGATTCTTTCCATAAACAGGAAGCTCACTACTGAGAGAAGCAGCTCCTTCTAGCACTGCTGGCCACGGAGTTACTCCTTGAGCAGAATCGTGCATATAGTAGGTGCTCAATTCATGTTTGTGGAATCTGTTTCTCTGCTCCCCCTCCTTATTTCTCAATGGTTCTACTAAATTATGTATGCTAGACATGAAGATAATTGTCAAGGTGTAGCAATGTAGGCTTTCATTTAAAATACGGCAAGGCGGTCTTGATGGATGTTCACTACTTTTGTTACACCTACATAATTAAAACCAGTCACACAAAATCACTAAGCAACTAAAGTGAACAACTCTGTTTTGTTTCTTAGGGGCAAAAACTCACCACTAAGATGGGCTGCCTGTGGCAGATTGTTGAAATCACGGCTTCCGATTTGTTCACATCTGCCTGTCTCCACCCACTTGGGGGTCCCCTCCCACGCTGATTCAGGGCTTAGCTATTTGACTTGTTTGAGCCAGTGGGATAATAGGAAATGCAACAGAAACAGAGCCTCGAGAAGCGTTTGCACACTGGAATAAAAGAGGGAAGATCACTATAGGCCCTTCAGACATTGGAAGGACAGTGAGGGAATTTTATGAACAACTTTGCATTGATAAATTTGACCATTTACATGGCATAGACAAATTCCTTGAAATATAAAGCGGCTAAAGTTTACTTAAGAAGAAATAGATAACCTAAATAGTTCTATGTCTATTTAAGAATGGAATTTGCAATTAAAAACCTTCCCACAAAGAAATCCCATGCCCGGATTGCTTCGCTGGTGAATACTGATTCTACACATACACTTTCAGAAAATAGAAGAGGGGGGCACACTTCCCAATTCCATCTATTAGGGTAGCTTTGTCCTGATTCCATAACCAGATAAGGACGCTCCAAGAAATGAAAACTACAAACCAATATCTTCCATGAATACAGACACAAACAGTCCTTAGCCAAATATTAGCACGTAGAGTCCAGCAATATGTAAAAAAGAAAACACATCATGATCAGGTGGGGTTTATCCCAGGAATGTGTGGTTGGTTCAGAATTTGAAAATCAATCCATCTAGTGTGCCATATCAAGAAATTAGAAAAGAAAAATCAGACGAACATCATCATCTCAATAGATGTAGAAGAATCATTTGACAAAAATCAGCACACATTTATGATATGGAAAAAACCTCTTAGCAAACTACGAATAAAAGGGAATTCCCTCTACCAGATAAAAAGCATCTATGAAAAACTTATGGCTAACACCACGCTTAATGCTGAGATCGAACAAGGCAATGTTGTTTTAACTGCCTCTGTTCAACATTGTTTTGGAGGTCCTTGACAGCACGATAAGGCTGGAAAGAAATAAAGAGCACACAGTTTGTAAAAGAAGTTAAACATGACAATCTACGTAGACAAAAAGAAAAAAAATAAGTAAAATGTGACCATCTACATAAAAATCATAAAGAATGTAGAAGAATGCTCCTAGACCTAATGTGAGTTTAGCTAAGTTGTAGGATACGAGGTTGATATATAAAAATGAATTCTATCTCTACATACAAATGACAAGCGAAATTTTAAAAAATCAATACCATTTCAATAACATCAAAAACATGAAATTTAACGAACTATGTGCAACACATCTACATTTAAAACTAGAAAACACTGTTGAGAGAAATCAAAAAAGGCCAAAATAAACATAGAGATGCGCTATGTTCATGGATTAGAAGATTCAATATTGCTAGTATGTCGGTTCTCTCTAAAATTAGCTATAGATTAAATGCAATCCCAATCAAAATTCCAGTGTTTTTTTAGAGATAGATGAGCTGACTTCATAATTTATACGGAAATGCAAAGGACGTAGAATAGCCTAAGCACTTTGAAAAAGAATGAAGTTGGAGGACTTAAACTACCTGATCTTAAGACATTATAAAATTTGAGTAAGCAAAACAATATTACATGGGTATAAGGATAGACACATATCAATGGAATGGATTAAAGGGTCCACATACATGATTAGGTGATCTTTTTTTTTCTTGGAGCAAACCGATTCATGATCAGTGAAAGGTGTCAGAATAACTCAATGAGAAAAGAATAGTCTTTTTGGCAAATTGTAAGGAAACAATTATGTACCTATATGTAAAAAAATGAATCTCAACTTTTACCTTATACCATAAAGAAAAGGTAGCTCAAAATAGATCATAAGCCTAAACCTAGAAGTAAAAACTATAAAACTATAAAACTAGATGAGAACAGAAGAGAAAATCCCTGTGCATAGGTTTAGGCCAATATTTCCTAGGTAGGACACAAAAAAATACAAACTGCAGGCTGAGAGAAAATATTCTCAAAACACATATCTGATAAAAGACTTGTATCCAGAATATATTAAAAACTCTTAAAACCAATAATGATAAACAATCCATTTCTTCCCATCCGAAAAAGATATAAACAAGCACTTTATCGAAGAAGTTATATAAATGCAAATACATATATGAAAAAATGTTCAATATCACTTGACATCAGAGAAATTCAGATTAAAACTGCATTCCCACTAGAATGGCACACACACACACACACACACACACACACACACACACACAAAGATTAAATATGACAATACTAAAAGTTGACAAATACGTGGAGCAATTACTCGTACATTGCTGCTAGAAATGTGAAATGCTATGGCCACTTTTGAAAATAGTTTGGCAGCTTCTTATAAAGTTAAACATATACCTATCATATGATGCAGCAATTTCACTTTCCCACAGGAATGTAAGGGCAGGGACTATTTTTTTTTTTCTCTTATCACCGTAGCCACAGATTACGACATCATACTTGAACATAGTTGGTTGAATAAACATGTTGAATGAATAAAGAAAGCCTGTTTAACTCTTTGATAAAGCTCCAGTTCTATACTCTTACCTAACTCCTAGAAAGAACTTAGGGAATTCAGTTTGAGAAATACTAGTCTAAGCCCATTCAGTGAGACAGTCCCAAATAGGTCACACAGAGATGGAAACTATGGCAGAATTCATCAGAGTTGAGAGGATCCCTGGGTAATAGAGACCACCTTCCAATGGAACTCTAATCACCCAGCTCACCTGCCATACCTGTCAACACACGTTAGATAGGGTCAGCCAATTTAATACTTTTTCCTGATAAAAACTCTTAAATCAAAGCCAACATCATGCTCAAGGTGAATGCCCACAAAAATTAAAAAGAAATGAGAACGGTCAATGTCATCTGTCGTATTCATCTTTGTTTCTAGAAGTGCTAGTCAATGCACTGAGGCAGGATCAGAAGCAACGTACAAGTATTGGTGAACACAGACAATTCATCGTTGACATGATTGTGTGCTTAGAAAAGCAACTGAAAATTATTTGAACTAGTAAGTGGGGCCAGTTAAAAATAAAAATAGAACATTCAGCAGCTTTTCTAAATGCCAGAGATAACTGATTATTTGATATGGGCTCATTCACAATAGGAACGAAAATTAAGATAAAATTAACAAGAATTGGGGAGGACACAATATTATGAGAAAAATAAAAGAAGGCTTCAATTAAGTGGAGAATTAAAATCGTTACTGGATGAGTGACTTTATATTACAAAGTTGCTGATATTCTCTGAATTGATTTATAGGTTTAAAATACTTTTGATGAGCTTAGGGAAAGCTATTTGGGAAAGGCCCTGGAAGATGACCTAGAATATATCTGGAAGAATAAACAGGCAGGAATACCACAATAAATTTTGGAAAAGAAGAATGAAACCTATCATTACAATGACAATAATATAAATAGTGTGGTACTATTCTAAGAATAAACAAACATTATAGAAAAGAACAAACTCTAGTTTTAATCTATCTACATATCATTCTTCTTACCTATAAAATGTAACAAAATGCATTAATTATACTTAATAATAATTCATAATAAAGATGGCATTTCAAATTTGAGGAGAAAGGATAACATATTCAATAAACGTAGCTTGAACAATTGGTTGACCATTCAGGAAAATAATTAGCTCAAACCCTATCACACATTATATAAAATAATAAATTCAATATCGATAAAAAATTAATAGTAAAAAATGAAGTAAAAAAAATAAGCCAGTATAAAAGTATAAAAACACTTGCCACATAAGTTACAATGGGTTAATATCTTCGATATATAGTGGACATCTAAAACAGGAAGAGAGGGACTATGGCCATGCTATCTTGAACAAGCCTGATCCTGTCTCATCTCAAAAGCTAAGCAGGGTCAGACCTGGTTAGTACTTGGATGGGAGACCAACTAGGAAGACCAGGTGCTACAGGTGTAAGACATAAAAAAAAAAAGGGATTGTAAGCTGACAAGATCCTTGCAATCTGTAAGGTCAACCAAGGGTAGCCTCACCTAACAAGTTTTTTAAAAAATTGAATGAATGAATGAATGAATGAATGAATAAAACAGGGAGGGAGGGACAAACTATGGCTCATGGACCAAAACTGGCCCGGCAGTTGTTTTTGTGTGGCCTGCAAGCTAAGAATGAGTCTGACATTTTAAAACAATTTTTAAAAATCAAAAGAAGAATATTTGACAGTACCCGAAAATTATATGAAATTCAGATTTCACACATAAAGTTCTGTGGGAGCATGGCCGTACTCACTCATTTACATATTGTCGGGCTGCCTTAAGTTACAGTGGCAGAGTCGAGTGATTGTGACACAAACTATGTGGTCTGCAAAGCCAAAAATATTGATTGACTGACCCTCTGCAGAAAAAGTTGAGAAAACATTAATGTTAGAGAAATGATGAACTCAGAGCCTCAAGCCATTCTGCCTTGAGTTTCAACTCTGAGCTTCTTGTTCAAAAATTTAAGCCATTGACCAAGTAGCTTCAGCATTCTGTGCCTCACTTTACCCGTAAAGAGCAAAGTAGGATCGTTGCAAGGAATAAATGAAAAGCATAAAACGAGAGTAAAGCCTGACATACAATAATCCTCCTGCATAGACGTGAGCTATTCCGTTTTCAATTATATCAACAGATGTTTTTAAATTGTGATCCTGCCTAGTATTTTCAACTGTTCTATGAAGCAAGGCTTTGCATCCACTCCTGGGGATGTGTAACCCCTTTTCCAGGGCAATTTGGCAAAATGTATCAAGAACTATAATAAAATCACTTATTTTTGATCCAGCATTTCCATATCTGAGATTTTTTCTAAGAACGTAAGCAGAGGAACAACAAATATGTGTTTGTCCATTTATTTCTTCAGTAATGAATTGGGAGTAACATAAAGAAATCATCGGAGAGGCACACGAAAATTAGCATACGAGGACATTCGTGCCAATTTTATTTCAAATGGTGAACAGTTGGAAACACCTAAATACCCAGCTGGGAAGAACTGGATAAATAATTATGCAGCCTACTGTTGAATTGTATGCCTGAAACTTACTAGATTTTATTAGCCAATGTCGCCATGATAAAATAAATAAGTAAAGAAATATAAAAAATAATTATTCAGCCATGGGAGAGAGGGGGAGGAGTCATGCTTTAAAGGAATATTTAACAAGGCATTTTCTGGGGCTTTAAGAAATATCTGTTTCATGCAATCTTATTGTAAAAGGCTCAAATGACAGAAAAGTAAAAATACAAAAATTCTCCTGAAACTCTCACCCTGCCAATTCTTCTCAAGAGGGAGACGCTGTCAACTGTTTGGAATGGACTTCCAGGGCGCCTTCTGCGTGTGCATACTTGTGTATCACCCGTGTTCTTTAGCATAACTGCAACCACACTGTACGCAGTGTTCCCTGGCTTCCTCTCTCATGCAGCAATGTACCTAGGGACTTTTCCATGTCAGGAAATGCAGGTCTGTCTCAAGATTTTAAATGGGTGCAGTGTTCCCACAGCATGCCGTGCCCTAATTTGTCTAACTATGCCCCTATTGTCAGTCATGGAGACTGTTTTTCATGTTTCAATTTTACAAGAAATGGCATCATTGCAAGTCAGGCTGAGATGAGCATGCATCTTTAGGCACCAATATTAACAGGATCAATTGTTGGATGTGGAAAGGTCAGGTCAAAGGTGATGTGCTTTAAATATTTTGTTCAATCACAGTCAAATTCCCTTCTAAAATTTTTTTTAATAATTTATACTTCCCTCGCCCAACAGTACGGCAATGTTTATTATCATTGGTTCAATTCTCTGTTAAGATTTCACCTTCTTAATATTTTTAATGTTTGCCAAATTAAAGAATGACAGCTATAGGCTTAGGGATAGGGAATAAAAAGAGAAAAAAAGAAGAAAAGAGAAAAAAATTTTAAAAGAAAGAAAACTAAAGTTTGATTACGAGGAAGGTTAAGCACATGGGCGCTATTTATTTTTTGCTGTTTATAGTTCTACTTTATATATTCTTTATATTTTCTACTGTTTACATCTACTGCGAGCATCAACCTGGACTACATAAAGAGGCAAAATGATGCAGGGGTTAGGAGTATGGGCCCTGGGGCCAAGCGGGTTTACTTGAAGCTCTGATGCTTACTGGCTGTGTGACCTTGGCAAGTTATTTAACCTCTCTGTGTCTGTTTCTCATCTGTAAAATGAAGATAGTAATAGTATGTATCTCATAGGGTTGAGGATTAAATTACTTTGTATATATGAAGCACCTAGAGCCTGGTATGCAGTAAGCATTTGATAAACATTAGCAATTTATCAACTTTTTGCCTATAATTGATGTTGCAAATATTTCCTTCCAGGTTGTTACTTTGTTGGTCTTTTGTTTCTGTCATGTCATAAGATCTGTTTATCTTTTCTTTCGTGGCATTTAAACTGAACACAGAGTAAGAAACTGGGAAAAGAGAAGAAAATATTAACAGTGCTTGTATATGGGCAGTGAAATTTGGACGACTTGTTTTCTTTTTTTATACTCTGTGTTTTCCAAATGTCCAAATGAATTTATATCATGAATATATATTTCCAAATGAACACATATTACCTTTATTTTTATGCTTTGTTTTTAAATTTTAAGCACACCGGTAATTATTTAATAATGAGAGAAAGCACTACCCACACCCCAATAAATGTTGTTTACCCTAAAGAACAAAAAAAGCGAGGAGTTAGCCAACTGCTCTGGGCTTAATCCTCAAGAGCCATGGAGGGGAGCTCCACCCCTGAGCGCCCCACTCCTGGGGCCAGACCCCAAACATCACAGCAGGATCGCCCCCTTGTGGCAGAGACACAAGAAGCTGATCCGGGAAGGTGTGTGTGCGTGTGTATGCACATATGTCTCCTCCTGTAAGGAGCTCTGTTTCATTTTATTTAAATCACAAAGCAACTCTTTTAGCTGGGGACTAAAATTATGTAAAAGACACAGATGAGAAATCTGAATAGCTGACCAGGGCAGAATCCCCTCGCTCTGAGAAAAGTCCAGGTCCCTATTTTTAATCACTGAGCACTCTGCTCCCAAAGGTCCCCTGCCTGTCTGTGCATTTAATTCACATACCATATAATTCATCCATTGAAAGTGTACAAGTCAGTGGGCTTTAGTGTGTTTTACAGAGTAGTGCAACCATCACCATTATCAGTTTGAGAACATTTCCATCACAGGATGTGGAGAAAGTGGAACCTTTGTGCACTCTTGGTGGGATTGAAAATTGGTGCAGCTGCCATGGGAAACAGTATGGAGGTTTCTCAATAAAGTTAAACATAAAACTACCACACGATGCAGCTATCCCACTTCTGGGTATATATCCAAAGGAAATGAAATCTTTATCTCAAAGAGAGATCCGCACCCCCATGTTCATCGCAGCGTCATTCACAAGACAATCATGGGAACAACCTAAATGGCCATTGATGGATGAACGGATAAAGAAGCTGTGGTACCTCTATACAATGGAATACGAATCCGCCTTTAAAAAGAATACTGTCATTTGCAACAACATGGATCAACCTGACATTATACTAAGTGAAATAAGCCAGAGAAAGACAAATACTGTATGGTATCACTTATACATGTAATCTAAAAGAAAAAAAAAAAAAGAATCTTGGGAAACAGAGTAGAAAATTAGTTGCCAGGAGCTGGGAGTGAAGGAAATAGGGAGATAATAGGGTACAAACTGGTCAACGTGTACAAACTTTCAGTTGTAAGATGGATAAGGTCTGACGATCTGATGTAAAACGTGGTGACTAGAGTTGATAATGCTCTATTGTGTAATTAAAATTTACCGAGAGTAGAACTTAAATCTACTCACTAAAAAAAAAAAAAAAGTACACATGAGGTGATGGATGTGTTGATTAACTCAATGAGAGGAAGATCCTATTATAATATCTATATACACCAAATCATCACATTGTGTACTTTAAATATTATATCATTTTGTCAATTATACCTCAATAAAGCTGGGGAAGAAAAAGAACATTTCCATCACCCGCAAAAGAAATCCTATTTTCATTAGTGATCCCTCCACATTCCCCCTTCCCCCACTCACTGACAACCACTTACCTACTGCCTATCTCTAGGGATTTACCTATTCTATGTATTTCATATGAATGAAATCATACCATATGTGGCTTTCATATTCGGCTTCTTTCATTTAGCAGAATGTTTTCTCACTTTATCCACATTGTGGCATGTATCAGGACTTCATTTCTTCTTATGGCTAAATAATATTCCATAGTATATATACTCCACAATTTGTTCATCAGTCGATGGGCATTTGATTGGCTGTTATGAATAATGCTGCTATGAACTTCCATGTACAAGATTTTGATGGACGTGTGTTCTCATTTCTCTTGTGTAGATACTTAGAAGTGTTTTGATGGGTCGCATGGTAACACTATGTTTTAGAGGCCTTTTAACTCAGCTTCCCAGATCCTGGGGTCCGCCCTGGTTGATGCTTCCCTGTCTGACCTCTACATGGCTGTTTCTAGAGACCAGGCCAGACCAAGCAAACCCTCTTCTGAGCCCGACCCCATCAGTCTCCTCTGATTCCACTCCACCCGGCCAGCTCCTGTGAGCTACGGGGCAGGTCCTCTGACCCGGAACCCAGACCCTCACTGGAACCCCAAGATTTCTTGGCACTAGCTTAGACTCAACTCTGGAACCAGAGAGAAGCTCCAGTAAAAACCTAACTAACTCTGTTAGTTGTGAATGTTAGCCGAATACTTACTATGCTCTCTCCAGAGCACATCGGTAGAGTACGTCCCTTCATGGTTGGAGAAGGCCATGTGACTCGTTCTGACCAATGAGCAGCGAGCTAAAATGCTATGTCATTTCTGGGCCAGAGTATTTAATTGCTGGTGGGAGGGCTCCCAGAGATTTCCTTCCTCTGCCACAGTGACCTGAAACATTCTAGATAGTGGCTGCTTCATCACCTGGGTCGTGGAGTGAGGCACATGGGAAAAAAATCTCCAGATGATCTGTGATAGATATGTCCTGAGGGCAAGAAATTAATTGTTTATTGTTTTAAGCCCCCAAGACTTTGAGGTCATTTGTTACAGCAGCAGACTCTAACTTATTCTGACTAATAGACCAAGCCATCCATATCACGCACCTGGTCCAGCCAATGGCTCTATATTAGTTCGCTAGGGCTGCTATAACAAGGGACCACAGACTGGGCTGCTTAAACAACAGAAATGTATTGTCTCGCAGTTCTGGAGGCTGAAGTGCAAGATCAAGGAGTTAACAGGATCGGTTCCTTCTGAGGCTGTGAGGGACACTCTGTCCCATGACTCTCTCTTAGCTTCTGATGACTTCAGGCATTCCTTAGTTTTATAACTGACTTCAATATATAAATTGGAGGGGTACAGTTCAGGCCATAACAGGCTCCACTCCAACTCCAAGGTGCTAGCGGTCCCATACTGCCCAGGATGTGTGAGAGAAGGTAGGAGAGGTTCATGCCAGTCTAAGTAGGTGAGACTTGGGACATCTTAGGAGTAGGCTCTATTGACCATGGGGTGTGTGTCGGGGGCTCCTTCTAGGTCCATGGAAGACTCCTTTCCTGAGGATTAAGTGCTGCTCCTGGGACTACCTACAGCAGAAAACTCAACAAACCCACTTCCTGGGGAAATGGCATAGGGTGGCGAGTAGACTTATGAATGTGAATCCTGGCTCCACCTCTTAACAGCTATGTAACTTAACGCCCTCTCTGAGCCTCACTTTTTCTATAAAATGGGATAATAATGTGTTCTCTGTAAAGCTACTATGAGAAATCAAAGAGAATATGCTCGCGTGCACAAGGCCTGATATGTGGCAATCTCACCATACATTAATGATTGCTATTGCTGCTGGTGGTGTTCATATGTGTTTGAAGACAAGGGAAAATATGTGGTTTCAGGGTGGAATTTCAAGATCCCTAGAGAGTGGGGGCCATCTCAGGCTTCTTTTTTATCTCAGAGCCTGATCTCATTCAACAAACATTTATTGAGCACCTGCTGGGAGCCAGGAGCTCTTCTATGCAAGTTTTCTCCAGTGAGGGAACTTGTACTTGAGTATGTTTCATGGAGAGATGATAAACAAGTAAAACAGCTGTGGATAGTGCATGTGATTTAAAGGCAAGGAAAGGGGGTAGGTGGGGATGGAGAAGCTTCTTTAAACAGTAGCTTCAGCTAATCTGAGGAGGTGATATTTGAGAACAGACTGACAGCTGCTCAGGGCAAAGAGGCAAGAGTCTACGAAGTGTTCAAAGACAAGAAAGAACGCTGCTGGGGTCGGATGAGTGAGGGTAGAGTGAAAGGCAATTAGGACGAAGACGTTGACAGGGGAAAAATTTGGGCTAAATATTCAGCTTAATGTGCCCCTCAAAATTCGAAGGGGCAGGGACATCGGGGGCTTGGAGGGGAAGGCAGAAAGGGGGCTTCATTAGCACCTCAAACAGTATTCTCGCTGTCCGTGGTGCTGACGCCCTGAGACCAGATTCCCTAGAAGGGAGAAGTCATCAATTCAACGTTCTGCCATGCAGAACTGTGAGAAAATAAGTGTGGGTTGTTTTGAGCCACCGAGATGTGGTCATTAGTTACAGAAGCAGTAACTCATACGGGAGCCAGAGCTCAGAAAAGCCAGGTCTCTTGTGAAATTTAGGAATTGGAAGAAATGGGGATTCAAACTGGGAGGTCTGAGCTCAGGCCTGTGCTTTCTGCACTGCCCACCAGGCTGGAAATATTTTCTCTGGAGTTCTGGGCTGAACTGTGCACCGCCCCTCCCCCCCACCAAAAAAAAATTCATATATTGAAGTCCTAACCCCTAGGATCTCAGAATGCGAGTGTATTTGGAAATAAGAGTGTTTAAAGAGGTAATTAAGTTAAAATGAGCCTGTTAGGATGGGCCCTAATCCAATATGACTGGTATCCTTATAAGAAAAGATTAAGATGCAGAGATGCACAGAGGGGAGACCGTGTGAGGACGCAGGGAGAAGATGGCTGTCTACAAGCCAAGAAGGAACCAATCCTAAAGACACCTTGATCTCAGGACTTTCAGCCTCCAGAACTGTGAAATAAGTTTCTGCTGTTTAAGTCCCCAGCCTATGGTACCTTGTATGGCAGCTCCAGCAAACCAACACACATGGAGACTCTGGGAAGCTCCAGCCCTTCTTCAGCTTAGCCTGAGAGCCCTCCCTTGAAGAGTAGTACCCCAAAACCACAGAGTCACCAGAACTAGGAAACCTGACCCACCTCAGCGGGTTTAAATTGCCGGGCTATTTCTGGGCCAGGAGGGGAGCTCGGAGGAACAGGCGGAGAAAGCACCTGCACACAGTAAAACCACGGCCATTCTTAACTGTCACATCCTCTCTGGACTTCATCTATCCTCACAGCATCAGTCTCCACCATTGTCTTGATGTCTCCAGACTTGTTCCTGGCACAAATCTCTAAGGTCCTATCCCTAAATGTCCAGAGCCCCTGCCATTTCCCCGCCACGGCCTCGCCACCTCCTCAGTGAGTCCTGAACAGAGCCCAGCATCTTCCCCTACTCCTGCTGCTTTCCCTTCACCCCACTTTGGTAAAGATGTTCCTCCCCAAGTTCCCCTCATCCTCCTTGGTGCCCCAGTTCCACGATCCCCACTGCCACCTGTCTCTATGTTCTGCCAAATTAAATGTTTCTTGGACATTGCCCCTCACCATCTCCATGTCTGCTGCCCTAGTTTAGGCCTCGTCATCTCTTCCTGATCTCTGGTCTCTGGCCTCTAGCCTCATCCCCTGCATCCAATCCCCTCCCAGTAAGAGTCCAGTTACAGAAACACCTGATGGGGCAGGGACTGTTTGCATCCCCATTCACAGCTCAGGCACAGAGAGTTTTGGTCACAAATCCAGTGCCACTGATGAGGCCAGGCTGGAGTTTCACACCAGGGAGTTTGGCTCCACAGTCTGTGCTCTTAACCAACATGCCAGGACAGTGACAGCCCTGGGGGACAGGTCTCAGTGCACAGTAGGGACTGGCTCATTCTGTGTGACCTCAGCTGAGCACACAGTAGGGGCAATGTCTCAGAGCCTCTGAGAGTAAAGTTCTTGAGCCCCGTGCCTGTGTGTATGTGTGTGTGCGTGTGCATGGGGTGTCTTTTGGGAACCAGGCTCAGCAGTGCACACAGTAGGAACATACAGAAAACACAGAGTACCTGCACACAGTAGGACCAGCCCCAGGGCAGAGGCTGTGGGATACTTGTATGGAAAATGAGAGGTGCCAGGACAGGCACCCAAGGGCATCTGGGATTCCCAGGGTTGGGGTGCATGTAGTCTGGAGCCAGCACTGAGTGGAACTACAGATGAATTTCGGGACAGCACCCACAGTGTGGGGAAGGCCCTGTGACAAGCTCCAGCCATCCTAAGCATGGAAGGTGGGGCAAGGTGCCCCCAAACCCAAAGATGACATGGGCCCACTTCTGAAAGGGCAAGGTTTATTAAGAATGACTTCAAGAGTTATCAGTGCAGTGCTGCCCCTCCCCTTGGGGGCACAGCAATCCAGTGTGTGGAGCCTGGGGGTCCAGGGGGATCCAGGGGGTCACAGGCATAGCAGCAGGCAGAGAGGGAGTGAGCCACCCCCACAGGGCCCGTCCCCAGCCCAGCCCCAGGCGGGACTCCTCTGCAAGTCCTCAGGTGTCCACAGCTGAGCTGGGAGGGTCCTGTGGCAGACAGCGCCGGTGCCTGAGAATCGACTTCTCCTCCTCCTGTAGGGACAGGAGTGTCACACATGCATGCCAGGATACCGGTACACATCACTCGGCATGTGCCCCGGTGTCAACCCCACCTCGTGTGGGCCCCGGGCCACCAGCCCTCACCATCTCAGAGGCAGTGCTGGGGCTGGCGCCCTCAGGAGAGCCGCCTTCATCCCGAGAGCAATCAGGTCCCGCGTCCTCCTCATATTCTGTCAGGCAATCTGACTCCTCCCCTGGAATTCACGGAGCAGTGCGCAAGTAAGGGGACATGGGCTGGTCTGACATCTCCGC
>NW_011889291.1:0-22553 GCF_000151845.1 Pteropus vampyrus | reverse complement strand
CGCATGACATGTACACTGCTCCTTTCCTCTCCCAGACTGTGGCAGACATTACGAGTTGATCACTGTTCTCATTCTCACCAACTGCAGAAACAGCCTCAAATCTCTATACAGTGCTTCAGGCAGTGCGGCTGGCACATGAGAAACTTAGTTCATATACAACACATGAGCAGCCACATCCCCCTGCCACACCCACTGCAGACATCACTAATCATTACCGGTCTATTCCCCACAGATCTCATTTGGGAATGGGATCCCTAGAACGCCTCCCCTCATGTTGCTTGGGGCTTTCAGTAGTAAAGCTCTGCCAGCCCACAACACTGGCACCAGGCCACTCACACCCACTCACATAGATCTGATCGAACTTCCCGAAGTCCATGGTCTTGAAACAGTCAATAGGGGGGCGCAGGTACTCGCAGTAGGAGCTGGTCTTGACGACCTCCAGCTGCCGTACACAGGACACATAGGCCAGGCGAGACTGGATCTCGGCCATGTCTGGAACCTTGATCTTGTCTGCCCAGGGGTTTAGCCTTTTCCACAGCAGCCACCAGCCAGACAAGCTGTCCCCATAGGTGCTGAGGTCCGTCTCATCCTGGCTCCCCACGTCGATGGCAATGACTGTCTTGGCACCCATGCTGCGGGCGATGTCCGCTGTGGGGCCGAGGGGGGTCAGTTGGAGGCTCCCCACGAGGGCCCGGAGCAGGGAACTTCAACCCAGTCCCACAAACTCCATCATGCAAATGGTCACAGAAAAGAACCCATGCAAACAACATGCTGGCATGCAAATGACATGCTGGCATGCAAATGACATGCTGGCATGCAAATGGCATGGAATTTCGATGCCAATGATATCGAGGAGGTGGGGTCAGATGCTGGAGCTTTTAGGTGGGGAACTATGACCAGAGGGATGGAGGAGATGGAGGCAAACAGAGGAAGTCGCTGAGAAAAAGACATGAGGACAGAAATGAAGAAAGAGATGCAAGGAAATCAATAGTCATAAGGACACCAGCAGAGACAGATGGAGGAAGCGGAGACACAGGGAGACAGAAAGAGATACGGAGAGACTGAAGGGTGAGAAAACAAAAGTGGAAGTAAAGACAGCAGGAGACGGAGCCACAAGGAGAGAGATGCAGCAGAGCAGAGACTGGCGGACGGAGAAAGATGATCACGACCAGAGATATGGAAGGAGAGAGAATCCGGGAGGAGAGAGGGACTTTGGGGCTGTGACGAGGGACAGAGAGCCGAGAGCAGGGCCAAGGAGATTCAGGACAGTTGGGAAGAGTGAGTGAATGGGGGTGATGGCCCAGCAGGCAGGGTGGTGTGTCAGTGGGTCCATATGGCCCACTGAAGGCCTCCGACTGGGTCTGGGGAAGCCTGGGGGGACATGTGTCCCTCACGAGCTGGTCTGCATGTCTGGGTGCATGTGCCCATGTCCACGTCTGTGTGCATCCGCATGTGTCCCTGTCATCTGTGTGCATCTCCTGTCCATGTGTATTTGTGCAGATATACATCCCTAGGCCTGTCTGTACTGATTTCAGTCCTCGTGTGCCTAAATTAACATCTGTGTGTTTACTTGTACGTCCAAGTGTGCCTGTCCACTTATGGGTTTGTACACACATGCATGTGTGTAGTTGCGTTAGTGCATGTACGTGGATAGAGCACCTACATTAACAGCTGGCAAATTTTCTGGAAAGGGCGAGAGAGTAAATAATTTCGGCTTTGCGGGCCACATGGTCTCTGTCACAACTACTCAACTCTGCCATTGTGGCACAAAAGGAGCCACAGACAACAAGTAAATGACTCAATGTGGCTGTATCAATAAAACTTTATTTACAAAATCAGGCAGGGAGCCAGATTTGGCCTGCAGGGTTTAGTTTGCCGATGCTTGGCTATGAGACTTCAGGTGTATTGTGCAGCTAGCACACATGTCTACTTGTGTATGCGTGCTTCCGGGTGTGTAAAATTTTAAAGTTGCAAACCCACCCAACCTCTCACCCAAACACAAGTCAGCAGGTGCGTGTGAAAGCTTAACTAAGTCCCGTAGGTGCCCCACTTATCTTCATGTGCACACTTGTGCATATTTTAGGAAACAAGTGTGGATAAACTGGTGTGTGAGGACTTATGCCCTATTTCATCAACAAGTGCTTGTTCATGTGCATCTGATCGTGTGCAAACGTGTACTGTACCTGCCCCACGAGCATCTGCCAGAATGTGTGTGTACACATGTGGCTGCTGTGCACACATACCGGTCTCGTTCCATGCCCAGGCTCCTTGCTGTGTACATGCGTGTCTGTGTGTCCCTGTCTATGTCTTAGCACGTGGCCAGACTTTTCAACTGCACACATTCCTGTCTTCAGGCACACCCACGTATCTGCTCGTGCACGAATGTGCACGTGCATTCATGCCCCTGCACAGATCTGCTTGCTCATGTGTCTGCCCATGTACCTGTGTGCCCACACATGGGCCCACTGGCTCGTGTTTGCCTATGTGCACGTGTGTGCATGTGAGTGAGCGGGCAGCCACTTGCCTGGCAGGTTGTTGATGTAGCCGCCATCCATGAGGAGGTGCCCATCCTTCGGGTCGCACAGCGGGGGCAGGTAGCCCGAGAGCGTCATGCTGGCACGCACATATCGCCATAGGGAGCCTGCCCAGCGGGACACACAGACACAGACACGCACAGACACTCTCAGACACGCTCAGAGGCCCGGCCAGCCTGGTGGGCTTGCTGACCTGGCACGTTGTTGACGTAGCACCCGTCCACCAGCAGGTGCCCGTCCTTGGGGTCGCAGAGCGGGGGCAGGTAGGGGCAGTAGGAGGCGCTGGCCCGGATGTAGCGCCACACGCAGCCTGCAGGGACGGCGTGAGGGGGGTGAGGCGCCTGACTAGTCTCCCGGCCCCCACCCCTGAGGACAGACATACCTGGGACCTCTGGGGCGTTAGTGGGTGACGGTTAGTGCTCGGCAATCAGGTCAGGGCGGACGGTCACTCATGTTAACAGTGTCCCAGACGCTTGGCTGCCCTCCCTGCACCCCCTCCCCACACGGCCACAGTGGTTGTGTGGGGCCAGCCGGGGCACCCACCATCTTTGTGGACACGCATGGCCGAGGCAGTGATGTCTGTGGTCACATTGAAGTACGGCAGCCACAGGTCCTATGGGGACAGGGACCAAGGTGGGGGAGGAGTGGGGATGCCTGTGGGGAGGAGTGAGGGCTAGTGGGTGGTGGTGGGGAGGGCACACCTCAATCTGCTTGTCCTGGAAGACTCGGTGGATGCTGCGGTTGAAGGCCGACCCCGTGAACATGGACGTGACGGGGTACGTGAGGTCCAGCACAGGCTCCAGCACAGAAGTCATGCTCTAGGGGAAAGGAGGGCTGGCTGGGGTCAAAAGGAGTCACTTAGGGTCACTAACAAAGTAGTCGCTAAGGATGCTGATTACATAAGTGGTAAGCTGGGGATTAGGGTCACTAGCCAGGAGGTCTGATCTACAGTCCTGGAGATAGCTCTACAAAGGTTCACATATCAAGTCAGAAAAAGGTCAGGAGAAACCCAGAAGCCCCTGTGGGATCAAGTTTCAAGGTGCTCCTGGGATGGAGGGGTCGACCACCCACACACACCTTGGCCCACTCCCGGGCCCGCTGCTTAGTGCGGCTGGCGCTTCGCTCCTCGGCATAGAGGGCCCCAATGAAGGAGCCAATGGATGTGCCGCCCACTAAGTCGACAGGAACCCCAGCCTCCTCTAATGCCTTGAGCACCCCAATGTGTGAGCAGCCCCTGCAACGGGAAGGAAATCTAGTGACCAACTGGGAATCCCCTAGGCCCCACCCCCCAGAAAAGTCCCTTCTCCCATCTCCCCGACTGGCCAAAACTAAGGTGCCAGCCCTGCCCTTATGGGAATCTCACCAGGGGAGCAAGCTCCACCCCTCAAACACCCTGGTCACGCCCCTGCTGGCGCTAGCCCCACCCCATCACCTGGCTCCGCCCCCACCCAGCACGAGGGCGATGGTGTTGCCAGTGAGCACCCGCGCCAGCCGGGAGAAATCGCTGTGCCGGTCCGCGCGTCTGGAGAAAACCTTCTCGTACAGCTCATGCTGGGATGGGAAGAGAGAAATGACCCATGAGGATGGGGATGCAGGAGGTAGCACCTGGACCTCCATGGCCCCGTCCCCACACGTCCCCACACTATACCCCTCCAAGTAGCCACGCCCCTCAAGTAGCCATGCCCCAGAAAAATCTGCCGAGGGGCCTTTTCTTTGGATCTGGCCCTCACCAGTTTGGCGGGGCTTCGGCGCGAGAAGAGGCGGCGGGGACAGCGCAGGTGCAGGTGCCCGGAACACCAACTGCGCATGTTAAGCCACTCCACGGTGCGTGTAGGGCCAGGGCCCTCCTCACGATGCAGCAGGACCAGCTGCTTGAGGGCGCGCACCGCTGTGTTCTCCAACATCTGCTCCAACTGCAGGGGAGCAGAAGGCAGGCGTCACCAATCACCAGTCTGTTCCTCCCCGCCCACCACACCTGGCTGAGCCTGGGTGCCTAGGGCATTGCCTAGTGCCATGGTGAGAGTTCACATGGCCTGACACAGGCGCTGGAGGGCAAGGAACGAATCTGGGGGTGGGGCCGCTATGCATGGTCTCCAGACCTGGCCAAGCGTGGGCTCCTGGTCACCTAGGCCCACAATGAGGATGCAGTCTGCCTGGCGCAGGCAACGCACGGTCCAGGGTGTCAGTGACGAGTCTGTCTGGTAGAGCACTATGCGGTGGGTATCCTCCTGCTGGGCCAGCCACCCTGACAGCCGGAACTCTTGGATGCTGGGGTTGGGGTGGGGGTGAGGGAGTGTCATCCTGGGGCTGGTTGCACACCCCAAAACCATTATAGCTCCACTGCTGGGGGGAGGAGATCTCAGACACCCAGGCTCCCACAACACAGGCCCTCCAGAGGCAGATTCACCCATCGACTGGATGGGTGGGAGCATGTTCCTTGGTTCATGGCCTAGAAACGGAACCAGATCTGAAAGAATCCTAGGCTTCAAGCTCATCCCTCAAGCCCCCCTACTCCCCTGCACCCCAACACACACCTGTCCAAGGCAGAGGCCCCCAGGCGTGCCCGGATGATTTCACTGTTGAGGAGGAGTGTGGGGCCTGAGGGTAGGCGAGGAAGCAGGGTTAGAAACCCAAGTCAACAGAGCTGGGGGCCTCTCCCAGGAAAGAATACCCCCACCCCACTCCCATGGCCCTGTCTCACTCCACCCCACGTGGATCCGCTGGGTATCTCCACTCACTAGCCAATGCCCCACCCACACACGCTTTACCCCAGAGACCAGTGGCTGGCTCTCACCCACGCCCCTTCCCCTGACTGACCGATGGCTCGCAAAGCATGTTGCAGCTCCAGCATGAAGGCCACCATGGGAACCTCGGCGCACACGGGAAGGACAGCCACTGTTGCCAGGTTGCTGGCTGGGTTGGTGAGCTCCGAGTGAGGGGGGACACCTAGCCCCGAGCCTGCTGAGACCACAAGGGACATGATCTGCTGTGCAGCCCTGTGTCCGGAGAGGGAGACCTCCTCCTCCTTCTCAGAGATCCTGGCCTCTCGTCCCTCAGCTGAGGCCTAGTGGAGAGCCAGTGCGAAGGTCATGGCCTCAGTCCTGGTCCCACAGCCTCATTGTCCCCTATCTTGATAAGACCTGAGCATCCGACTTTCAATTTTGGCCCTAATGTCCTCGATGACGTCAATTAAACAACTCTATATCCATTCTGCTTCCCCACTGTACCTGTGTAAACCTATCGGTGTCCCACCCCATTCTGGCTTGGGTGCCTCTGTCCACTGAAGGGACTTAAACACAAAACTGGGCAGAAACGAATACATTTTTGACCCATCTGTTGTTTCCCAGCTTCTCTGCTAACACCCTAGACCCCTATTAACCTCCATCTCTTGCATGAATCTGTCTCGTCTCCTCCAGCTGCTTCCTCTAACAGTCTGAATAGGCTCAAATGCCTTTCCTGGCCCCTTGCCCCTGGCCTCGTTTCTCTCCATCACTCACTTTCCTCTTCAAAGTGTTTCGAAACCACCAAACCCTGAGCATAGAGCCTTGGCAGTTCTCTTCAATGTCCAGCCCCACCTGGCTTATCAAGTGTCAGCTCCCTGTCCTCTGAAAAGCCTCCCTCCTCTCCACTAGCTCCCCTCCATCAAGACAAGACCCTCTTTTGTTTTCTTCATAGTATTTACCTGACTTCTTGCCAGCCAGGCTGTAAGGCCCCCCCTAGGGATCTTGTTTGCCTTGTGCACTCTCCTACCCTGTGCCCCACGTAAATGCCTAGGACATACAAGGTGCACGCTGGAAAATTCCTTTCCTGTGGAGCATCAAAAGAAAGGCTCTCGAGAGTCCAAGATACTAATGTCCCTGACCCTATGGATGCCCAAGCATCGTGTCAAGGGTGGCCAGGGTAACGTAGGGAGGAGGCAAGAGAAATAAAAACATTAGGCCACAATCAGAGACTGCAATATGTTGATCAGCCCTCGGCCAAGCCAGGAGGACACCTGCAGAACAAAAGAAGATTTCTGCTGGGACTGCTAACAACCCATTCCCCACACCTGTGAAGGGGAATCAGGAACCAAGAGTCATTCCCTGAGGCTAACGCCATGGGGAACCTATGCATTAAAGGCTGAGAACTGTCAGTAGGCCTTTCACTCTATATATTCTTAACTTTTCACACTACATACCCTTCCCCTTCCTCACTGTATGTCCATACCAAAGGAAATGGGAGCTAAAGAATGACATATAAACTGAATTCCCTGAATACTCGAGGTCCCTCTCAGTGCCTTTACTCTGTCTCTCTCACTGTCCCTCTCACTCTCTGCCTCTGAGAGGAGACCACACTCTGTGCAGTGTTACCTCTTTTCTAAGAAACTTTCATTTTGACTCCAACTTTGGCACATGTGCTGAATTTTCTACACCCTCTGCCAAAGGACCCTCTTCTTCTGTCGGTACAGGGCTTGGTCTCCTCCCACCAACTTGGGGAAATTCAACCTGTCTGGCATCAAGGGTAGCCGGAAGGGAATGAATAGGACCTTTATATACATGACACAAAACTGTGGGGGAAAAAATCTGTCAGGGAAAGACCCTGGGCATGGGGTGGTTCTTGGCCATTGTTTACCACTGGCACCACTCGGGAGAGCCAGGCATCAGGGATGATGGGACAGAAGCCTTTGGGGAAAAGGGGGCTTGGGAGTTGCCAACGCAGGCCCGCATTTCGGCATTCCTCGAATCCGACTCCATTTCCTGGTGCCGCCTAGCCCATGGAAACGACACCTCCCAGCATGCGCCAGGACAGAAAAACAACCACACTTCCCAGCATGCGCTGGCAAAAGGAACCACACCTCTACAGCATGCCGGCAACTTCGAAAACCATTCCCAATATGCCCTGGGCCCCAAACACCACTCCAAGAACTACACTTCCCAGCATACACTGGATACCATCCCTGAGCAAATCCTGATGCCCAGAACAAAGCTCACTCCTAAAGACTCCGACCCTCAACACAACTGATACTTTAGATGCCATAAACATGCTTTGGGTCTAACACTGCGTTTCCCAGCATGCCCAGGAACATGCACTCCATCATACAGCACGCCCAAAAATTCGGATCCCACTTCCGGCTTTAAATCCCGCTCACAGCTGGACTCCGTTTCCCAGCACTCCCTAGGTTTAGGGCTCCCACTCCCAGCTGTCCTAAACATCGAACCACATCCCCAGCATTCCCGGAAGGCCGGCTGGCTCTCACCTGGGAAGGGTCCTTGAAGCTGCTGCAAATTCCCCAGAATTTTCTGGCTCAGCAAGTGGATGAGGCGGGTCACAACCTGGGGTGTTGGAGGTCGGCAGTCCAGTGAGGCTTGAGAGGAAGCTGTACGAGCCCCATCTTTCCCTCCCCGTTATCTGTGCCCCACCTTCAAGAGCCCCGCCTTCACTTTGAACCCTCCCTAAGGTCCCACCTCCAAACGTTAGGCCCTGCCCTCTCTGGGGCATCGCCCCCATTAGAACTCAGCCCACAACCTATGGAGCCGCACCTGAGGGTATCGTCTTTTGATGTGGCCCAGAGTGCCCTCGGGGAGTTTGGCCAGCTCCGTGTCACGCACCGCGTGCACCGTGGTGGCCCGCGGCTGTCGTGTCAGTGCCTCCACCTGGGGGACCGCGTGCATGACCAAGGATGCTTGGGCCCGGAGGTCCAGATGGGTAAGGGGGCGCCAACCATCGGTGCACCGAGTGGGCGGTACTGCTCTATCCCCCGAGAAGCGGGTAGAGAGAACCAAGCCTCGCTACCCATTAGAGCTCCGGGGAGAGGGAGAGCGCAGGGATCCACCCAGGCGGGGTTCCCTCTTCTGACTGAGAGAGATCTGAGGAGGGAGTCAATTCAGAGGTTACGGGTCCGGGACCCGTTCACCACCCCATCAGATTACCCAGGATGATGTGTACGTTGGGGACAGAAAGAAAAACTGGACTAAAGTCAGAGGTCAGTGGGTGGGGCCGCGCTCACCACCCCGATGAGATCCCCGCGGCCGTACTCGCCCACCAGCTCCTTCTTTCCGCTGCCGCGCTGGATGACGCTGCGCAGCCGCCCATTGAGCACGATGTAGGTGCAGTCGGAGCGGTCGCCCTGTCTGAGGTGGGGGATGAGTCACACAGGGTCAGGCCAGGACGTAGGCAGGGCCTGAGCAGCGAGGTGGGGGTGGGAGCTGCACCTGTACAGTGCGCGTCCGGCCTCCACCGCCGTCCAGTCAATTGCAAAGTCCATCTGGCGCACGAATGGTGACATCCTCGCAGCCACCGTGTGCGCGGCACTCAACACCACACTGGGTTGTGCACGCATGATCCTGTAGACAAAGGGCGGGGGCGTATGGGCTGTGGTACCCTGGAACTGCCCTTAGGGACTGGGCAGGGCGGGTTATAGCTTGGAGGTGGGATGGAAGGGCTCAAAGCTGACCTGTTAAGGTGTAAGCCTTCGAGGGATGGCCTCTCCCATGCCAGAATGGGAGCTGGGTCGGGGCCCTCGAAATGCCACTCCCACCCCAACTTCGGGCCCAGTCATACTCGTAGAAGTCGGACTTGGAGATCCGCAGGAAGGTGCAGTCCCGCTGGGCTCGCAGCGTGAAGATGAGTGGCTCCCCAGTGAGCACGGCCAGCTGCCCCACCAGCTCCCCTGGCTGTGCCACAAACAGGCACACGTCCTCAGCCTTGTCGATCATGCGCTGGTAGACATGCAGGCAGCCCCAGAGCACGAAGTGCAGGCTCACGTCCTGTGAGGGGGCAGGGGCCAGGAGATGGGCACAGGGGTAGGCTCCCACTCCCAACTCAGGTCAATGGACTCCATAGGAAACACTGAAAGATGGAGTGAAGGCTTCGCAAAGCTTGGCTGAGCAACATATATATCTCCATATTATTCAGTACTTAGGGCAGACATTGCTATGCTAATGATCACCAAACTATGAGCCCAGATTAAAGCCCAGGAATTATTTCATCAGCCAGCAAGAGGCTGCGAGGACTGGCTACATAGGGGCATGGCAAAGCTCAAATGCTCTTTGCTCATGCTAGGCAACTGGACAGCCACATGGAAGAATAAAGTTGGACCCTCACCTGACACCATATCAAGGTGCATCAAAGATATGAACGTAAAAGCTAAAATTATAAGACTATTCAAAGAAAATATAGGGGTCCATCTTCTTCAGCTTGAATTTGGCAATAGATTCTTGGATATGACACCAAAAGCACAAGCTACAAAATAAAAATAGGTAAATTGGATTTTATCAAAATCAAAAACTTTTGAGCTTCAAAGGATACAAGAAAGTGAAAACCCACAACATAGGAGAAAATACTCATAAAGCATATTTGCTAAGGGTCTTGAATCCAGAATTTAGACAGAAAATCTTACAACTCAATAATAAAAAAAAGGCAAATAACCCAATTTAAAAATGGGCAAAGGATCCAAATAGACTTCTCCAAAGAAGACATACAAAAGAGCTTAATAAGCACATGAAAAGATGCTCAAAATCACGAATCATTAGGGAAATGCAAATCAAAACCATAATGAGATACCATTTCATACTCATTAGGAGGGCTGGGATCAAAAGTTGTTAGAGAGGATGTGGAGAAATCGGAACCCTCATACGCTGCTGGTAGGTATGTAAAATGGTGCAGCTGCTTTGGAAAACGGTCTTCAAAGAGTTAAAAGTAGAGTTGCCACATGACACAGGAATTCAACTCCTAGGTATATATATACCCAACAGAAATAAAAACACATGTCCACACAGAAATCTGTACATAAATGTTCATAGCAGCATTATGCATAATATATAGCCAAAAAGTGGAAACAACCCAAATGCCCATCAACGGATAAGGGAAATGCTGACTATCCACACAATGAAGTGTTACTCAGCCATGATGCTACCATGTGGATGAACCTTGAAAACATGATGCTCAGTGAGAAAAGGCACACACAAAAGGACACATGTGATCCCATTTATATGAAATGTCCCAAACAGGCAAATCTATAGAAACAGCAGATTAGTAGTTGCTTCGAGCTGGGGGTGAGGGGTGGAGACTGATAGCTAAAGGGTATGGGGTTTCTTTCCAAGGTGATGAAATGTTCTACAATTGACAGTGCTGATGGTTACACAACTCTGGAGGTACCGAAAACCACTGTACTCTTTAAGTGGGTGGATTGCATAGTATGTGAATTACACTTTGATAAAACTATCAACATAAAATCCCCTTTGCTCCTGGTTCCCTTGTTCCGCTCCATCCCTGTTGAATTGTTTCCTAGAGATCAACGCATTTCTTCCCACCACAGGATATTGGCACAAGCTGTTCCCTCTGCCTAGAATGCTCTTTGCTCCCCCTTGCACCTAGTTACTTCTCCCCACCCTTCCTCTTTAGCTGGAGGTCACTTCCTCATAGATGCTGCCCTGCCTAAGCCAGATTTGGTAGTGACAACAGCTCCTCATGTCTACGCACTAAGCACATACGATTTTACAATACGTGTAATCCTTTGAGTGTAATGTCTATCAGAACTGTAGGCTTCCCAAGGCCAGGAACCTGGTATTTCCTGCTTCTGCAGCAGGCAGCACAGAGCCTGGGACATCTGTCCAACAGGGCTTGGGACACACCATACACACTGTACGAACAGGTACCCCTTTCCTCTCTGGTTAGCCTGCCCAGCCAGACACCCTTTTATAAATAAGGAACTGAAACTGCCCAGATATGTTAAGATTCCTTCCTTACCCACCATATGAACCTGTCTGGCACCCCACAAAGCCCCCGAGAGCTCCAAAATACTGCAGAGACTCCTGGGAGGGCACAGCCCGAGGAAATATACCCACATGCTGGAACCTTCTAAGAAAGAATTTCCAGACTGTGTTTGGGATATGAATGGGAGTTACTAATATTAGGCTGCCAGTTGCCATCAGATTGGGATATAAAAAAAATTTCTTTACTGCAGGACTTGTCAGAGCCTTGAATATGCTAATGATGTTCACTGGGAGCTTCCACAAAGGAATAAAACAACCAGCATTTCCCAAACCTATTTGACCACAGACTCCTTATTTGTGATACAGGCATCCCATGAAACACACTCTGGGAAATATCTGTGTGAAGCAGGATCTCTCCACTTTGGCACTACTACCATTTCAGACTGGATAATTCTGTTGTGGCAGACTGCCCTGTGCATTCTGCCATCCCTGGTCTCTACCCATCAGATGCCAGTAGCACCCTCCCAAATCAATCAAAAATGTCTCCACATTGCCAAATGTCCCCTGGGGGGGCAAAACTGTCCCCAGTAGAAAACTATCAGTGTAAAGTTTCGGAGAGAAGCACAGCATAGTAACGTCCATACCAAAGTTACGAAGACCCCGAGAAGCCTCCAGTGGCTGAAAGCTAGCGTGGTCCATTAGCAGCCAGGGCTGGGCTGAGCCCAACAGAGTGTCCCTGATAAGCAGGGTCTAGGGACCCCCGCAAGAGGTGTGGTGCAGCCACACTTCCTCAGCCACTCCCCAAGAACTATGAACAGCTGGCAAAAGCCTCACCCAACTTCCTCTGCAGAAAGGAGCACACTCCTGCAATAAGCAGCTCGAGGGGACACCTGCATTAGCTAATCGAAAAATATGATACCCCAGCCAGCTAACAGGCGGGGCACTCCTCACTCTGCCCCTCGAACAGTGCTGTGGTCTCAGTGCTTATGTCATGTTTCCCCTGGGTCACCCCTGAGCTGCTGCTCCACCTTCTCTCCGAGGCCTGTCACCCTTGCAAACCTTAAGCAATTCAGCACTATTTCCTCTTTCATTCCGGTGGGTAGTTATTATTACTCTCATTCCACAGATGAGGAAGCAGAGAACTTTCTAGATGACCTGCCCAAGGTCACAAAGGGTGTCTGGGCAGAGTCTGGATTTCGACTCTGGCTCTCTCCCTCCAGAACCTTCCTCTTCATTGCTTCCTGACTGTGAGAGCAGGGCCAGGTCTCAGTTTCCCCATCTGGAGAATACAGGGATTCTTGGGGTGGGGTCTCCTACACCTCCTGGTGCAGGCACTGCGGTCCAGCTGCGGGGGCTGGCTCCTGGCCCCCAGGGCCATGTTCTGATTTGTACACATTTATGGGTGCCCATCCCAGCAGGAGCCCAGGATTAGAAGTCAGACAGGACATTAGCATATGCTGCAGACTCAAAAGAGGCTGCAGGAAAGGCCAGGGCAAGAAAGAGACCCAGGGGTTAGGGTCCTAGAGAAACGGGTTCAGGGGTTGGAAGTGAAAGGTCAATTGGTCTGGAGGATAGGTACGTGGGCTGAGGGTCAGTCATAGGATCTGAGGGTCAGGGGTTGGAAATCATAAACTAAGAGTTCGACATGTGGAGTCAAAAGGCAAGGATCAGAGGTCAGAGAGGTCTCGGGTCATGGTTGCATGGGTGGAGATCATGGGTCAGCTTTACCTGGTCCCCCTGGCGGGCGATGATGGTGCCAGCTTTGGCATGATGTAGCAAGACTCGGCTGTTCAGGAGGGAGGGGTCCTGGGGGGGGAGGGAGTTGAGACTGGACCAGCCTGGCCTCCCCACCCTCCACCACATCGCTTAACCCCTGGGCCGTGGCTGCTCACTTCGATCCGCATCAGCTTGGCCAGCTCCCGCTTTGCTGCCTCAAAGATGCTGCTGGTCTGGCGGCCTTGGTAGGGCCCAAAGAGGCAGCCGCCGGTGGCTGACTCGTCCTCGCAGTAGCTGTACTCACAGGCACCTGCTGGCTGCTCCCGGGCCTCCTGAGTGGGTGTCTGTATTGACAGAGCCTGTGACCTCCCTACTCCCACCTGATTTTCCTCCTCAGGAGACCCCACCAAGGGAAGGGCAGAGAGGGCAGGGACTTACCCGAACAGGGGCTGCCTGGGGTCCCCCTGAGGCCTCTTCTTGCAGAGACACAGAGATCCGGCCCCGTTCGTATGCCATGTCGAAGTCTGAGCGGGGGCCACCCTGCAAGCCTGAGGTGCACAGAGGGCAATAAAAGCAACAAAGATGAGCATGACAACAGCTCCGGTCTAAGCAATTACCACCTACCTATGTGTCAAATGTGACATCTGTGTAAACATGACTAACGAATGACTACACTCTCCCTTGGAATCCTCATCACAACTAAGGGCACCATTTCAATGAGCACCCACAAAAAAAATCAGGAGAAACTGCTGCCAATGTTCCCATTTCACAGATAAGAAAAATCAGGATTGGCCAGCCTGCCTTTCAACTCAGCAGCTCAATGGCCTCCACTGCCCCCCAGGGCCCCAAACCTGAGATGTCCCCGGGCATGGAGAGGCAGCGGCTCAGCAGGGGCGCCGAGGGGGCTTCCAGGGATGTGGGCTTCACCGGGTCCCCTGGGGAAGACACATGTTCAGGCTCCTAGTTAGAGGGCAGGAAGCTGAGGCGGTGCTAGGGAGGAATCAAATCAGAGTCTCTGGGGACTAGGAGACTAGGAAAAGTAATTCTAATGGGTCCATGAGGCTGGGAAGAGGGGGCCCTGGGGGACCAGACAAAGAGTTGTACCTGGGTACCCACTAAGGGACCCCTGGGAGCTGGGAAGGGTCGGGCTTGAATTTCTGAAGAACTGAGAAGAGACGGGGAGCAGAGCTCCCATGGGCTTCCCAGCACACTGGGCTGGGCCAGCCTTGGGTCCCTGAGGCCCAGGCATGGGTCATCTCAGTACCTGCGGGTCCAGGCAGAGGGGCCCCAGTGGGGTCAGGCGGCCGGCCAGGCGCCTCCCTGGGCTCCTCGGTTGCCGAGGTGCTGACCACACGCTTGGAGCCTCGCACGGGGCTGGTGCGGGCTGGGAGGCCTGGGCTGGGGAAGAGGCGCAGGGGCTGGATCTCCTGGGGGCAGAGAGCACCCTTGTGGCATGTCCTAGGAGGTATGTGCCACCCCACCCTTCCAGCCTCCCATACTCTCCATGAAACTCACATGGCTGAAGAGCTCATTGGTCAGACCCAGGTAGTTGTGAAGTGCCAGGAAGGTGACCCGCTGCAACCTCACCATGATGATCTGCGGGCAGGGCCAGAGGAGGGGTGGGGCCAGGGAGCAAGGGGTGAGTGGAGGGGTGATGTGAGAAATGGGGCCCAAATATTAAGGGTGGGGGCCATGAATAGGGAGAAAGAGGTGGGGTGGAACCAAGACCCAGGCAGGGAGAGCTAAGGGGTGAGGGGGACCGGAGAGGTGCCAGGGAGAAACCCTTAATGAAGTGGCAAAAGCCTGGGCAGATGGAACCAGGCAGCTAATGGGAGGAGTCAGGGGCAGCTGGAGGAGGTCTGGCTGCTCAGGGCCCATAAGCACAGCGTGAGCACCTAATGGGTCCCAGCCCACAGGTGCCTGTGATGGGTGGGGGTCTGTAGAGGGGACAGAAGGCCTACTGACCTGTACCACCCGCACCAGGCTCTCAGGGTACTTGGTGAAAACAGCTGAGAAGGCCTCCACTGGCAGCCGCAGCACCGTGGAGTCTCGGGCTGCCCGGGCGGACACAGTACGCTGGGGGTGCTGGTGGCCCTGGGGGTATGAGGGGATGAAGAGAATCAAGGTCAGGGGCTGTGAGCCCCTTCTCTGCTCTCCAGCCCTTCCTGACACTAGTGTCTTGAGGGAACGCCGGCAGCATCAGGGACATATCAGAGATTGGGGTCCCCTCTCGAGTCCAGTCCACTGGATGTGGCCTTTTACCCCAGCCTCCTCGCCCAAACTGGTCACTCACAGTGATGACATCCAGGATGCTCAGAAGGCTATTGACACTGTCCCCAGGGACCACTTCCTTCACCACACACTCCTTTCCATCCTGTAACATGGGGTGGGGGTATGGGGAGTCAGTGACCAGGGCTCCCCTCTCCCTGCCAACCAGCCTTCCACTCCTGGCCCTCACACTCCCCACTCCAGTGACCACTGACCCCACAGACTACCCTAGACGCCTTTGGGCACGTTTCCGACTCCTGTCTGCACATCTCAAAAAACCACCAACCCTACAGACCAGTGGAGAGCAATGCCGGTCTCCACTGACCGCTTCACCATTGCCCATCTCCCTGCGGTGCCACCGCAGGTGGCCCACTCACAGGCCCTGGCAGGCAGAGCTCCAGTAGCCCGTCTTGCACCACGTAGATGCTGGCATCTGGCTGGCCTGGCCGGAAGACGTAATCACCCTGGCTGAGCCGCTGGAAGATCATGTGCCGGCAGAGTTCCAGAAAGAGTGGCTTCTCGAAGTGGCCCAGCACTCTTTTGGATGGAGGAGGAGGAATGCAGGTCAGATGAGTCCCCAGCTCTGTGGCAACCCCACCTGTACCCCGACACTGACCGGACATTCTTGAGCATGTAGAGCACCTCGGAGGGCAGGTGGGAGTTGGCCAGGTCGCCCTCCGTCAGGTCCGCCTCGAGCACGGCAGGTGGGGGCTCCTTCCGCTGCAGTGTTGGCGTCTCCTTCTGGATGCGCAGGATCCTGGTGGGAAGGGGGAGGGGCAGGGAGAGGATTCAGAGTCACATAGAACAGGGGTCAGCAGACTCTGGCCTGCTGACCAAATCAGGCCCGCTACTTCTTTTTGTAAATAAAGTCTTACTGGCACCCGAGCACTTTCTTTCATGTATGGATTGTCTGAGGCTGTCTGCATGCTACAGCAGCAGAGTTGAGTAGTTACAGCAGAGTTGTATGTGGCCTGCACAGCCTAAGATGTTTACTATCTGGTCCTATACAGAAAAAATTTGCTGAGCCCTGGTGTAAAATCCTGAGATTGCCCCTCCACTAGTCATAGGCCCCTGAGATGAACCCTCCAGTTACACCCCTGACATAGCTTCCACGACGGGCAGAAAAAGCATCTCTGTTCATCATGGGACCCTTGACACAGTCCTTCCAGTAATCACAGACAAGATTCATGAGATAGCTTCTCTAAATGTAGGCAGACCCTGGGGGAGCTTCTGTTACATGAGGAGACCTCAGATACAGCCTCTCTGTTCTTTATAAGGTCTCTGAGATAGCACTTTCTCTCAGGTCAGAGAGAACCCAAAGACAGTCCTTTCGATGGTCACACAGACTCGTGAAATAGCCCCCACTACATGTGGAGAATCCAGATATAGCCTCTCCCCTATTCATGGACCTGGGAGAACCCTTCTCCAAAAGTCACAATTCCTACTGAGAAAGCCCCTGCACTGGTCACAAGATGCTCAAGATAAATCCTCTAGTATGAGCAGTCCCCTCAGTTAAACTCCATGATATAGAGAAATCCAGATATAGCGCCTTTTCTGATCACGGAGGTCCTTGGGCTTGCCTTTCCCCACGTCGCTGATTGCTGAGATTGCCCTCTGACAGTCATAACGTCAGGATGGATCCTCAAGGTGTGGAGACACTGAGATGTAGAGAGACACGAGATATAGCCCCTCAACTGATCATGGAGAACTAGGGACAGCTCTTCTTTTCAAGTCACAGAAAGCTGTTTGATCGAATCTCTGTTTATCATTTACAGCCCTGGGATATCCCAATGTGAAAACACCCTTCAGACAGACTTTACGGTGTCTTATGAACTAGACCCCATGATGCCAAGAGAAAAGCCAGATTCCAACTTAGAAAAAGATCCCACCCAGGGACAGCCTTTCTTGAAGACCCTGAGGGAGTCTTTTGCTGTTGACAGGCACCCCTGAGATGTCCTTCCTACGTTTCTAGTGCAAGAAGATTCTTGAGACAACTCCTAGGGTACAGAAATCCCTGACAGAGCCTCCTCAGTGTGGGAACAGTTCCAAGGTAAGTGACATAGAGAGAGATTTTCTAATGTAGACAGACTGCTGAAATAAACCCTGGAGAAGAGAAACTAGAGCTTACCCTTCTAGCCAGCCACAGAAACACCTGAGCTACCCCAATGAAATGCCTCTTTTGTGGGGAGAACCATAAAATAGCCTACATGGAAACCTCAGATTTAGATCCTTAAACGTATAACACAGTGTCTCAGATACTGACTGAGAAGCAAATATTTATAGACACCCCAGGGAGGGCTGTCACTGGTAGAGGAGTATCACTGAGCTAGTCCTTAGAAACTCCAGAGACAGCTTGTCTGGTGTAGGGTAGCTCTGAGATGGCCCCTGTGATGTGGGAAGGCTCACAAAACTGTGAGATACACCCTTCAGTGTGGGCTGATCACTCAAAAGGCCCCTGAGATAGCCCCCAATGCCAGGTACATCCAGCACAGCCTTACTTCTTGGCAATGTTGAGCATCTTGAGTTTCTTCTTCATTCGTGGCCGGGAGGTGGTGGAGACAGAGGCATCCACCAGAGAGGAAGTTGATTGTGAAACCTAAGAGAATTAAGGGGGAGAATAGGTCAACTGCCAGTTAAGACCCTAGAGAAGAGGGTAGGGGGGTCAGATCCTTGGTCCTTAATCAAGGGGAAGGGGTTTATTAAGAGGTGTAACTAGATAAAGGGCAGAGCCTCTGTGTAGTCAACAGGAGCCCCAGAGACTCCTAGACTCACCTTCCTCATAATCTTCCGGCCATAGAAAAGCACTTTGTCTCTCTTCCGGAATCGATACCGCGGGCCATCGGGTGTTGGGGTTTCTGGGGATAAGGGGAGAGGAACACTGAGCTCTGTGCAGATTCCACGAGGCCAACGATGAGGACACTGCGTGCAGACTCCAGCAAATCCCATCTCTACTGCCTCAAGGACCAAGTTCGGCTCCCCACCCCTCCACAGGGGTCCTTAGGATCCTCACTAGGAACTCGAAGCCTCCGCACCAGCAGGAGGATGAGCACGGCTGTGACCAGCACCGCGACTCCGGCCCCGATCATCACGCCCAGCACCTGCGGGACGAACGGCACTGGCTGCGCACTGCATACTCGCCCCGCCGAACCCTCCCCAGGGGCCAGGACGTCCCCGGTTTCATCCCATTCTGCGACGTCCGTCCCCGAGACGGTCGCAGTCGCCGCTGGGCTGGGTGTCCCCATCTGTAGAACGGCCAAGTGCGGTTCCTTCCCAGGAAGTGCAACCCTTCACTGCAGCTCGGCGGCCCGCGGTGCACGCCGGGAAACGTAGTTCGCTCTGAATAGACGCAGTCGGGTTCTCGCGGGACTACGATGGTGCGCGCAGAGCACGTCGGGAATTGTAGTCCTTGCGGCGCCACTCAACCCTCAATCCTCAACCCTCAACCCTCAACCCTTACCATTCCTGTTTGCAGCGGGGCCTCCATTAGCTGCTTCGGGCTGGGCTGCAGGTCTCGTACCCCGGAGTCCTGGGAATCAAGAAGCAGGAGGAACCCGAGCAAGTCGTCACTCTGGGCCCGCCCCTCCACTGCCACAAGCCCTGCCCACTTCGTGCTCGCAGCCCGAGCCGGGGACCAGCTAGAGGGACGCTGCGGAGCAGAGTAGGGCAAACTGACCTCTGGGTCCGGGAGTGAGCTGGGGCGCCGGCTCCCCGCCGGGCTTCCTTCACCCACGCTCCAGGCCGAGGAGACGCTCTACCGGTGCAAACCCCACCCTAGGGCCAAAGGGTAGTCTGCCGGGCACTCAGCGAGCAGCCAGCGCACGGGTTCCCCTAGGGCACGGCTCCCTCACACAGGCAGCCTCCTTCCCGGCCTCTGATCCCAGCGGAACTGATCAGTCCTCACCGACCCCTAGGTCGCACCCTTGTATTCCCCATAAAAACTGGATGCCCTATCCCGGGAAAACTGAAGACATAGCCAGTGGGTCGGGGAGATGCCTGGCTCCTGGATCAAGCCTGCCCCCAGAAAGACCCGGGGGCTAAGGAGCGTGGGAGTGCTGCCGGGACCTCCCACACAAGAAGTCCTAGGGGATTCCGAGGTCTCAGAGAGGTCCTGGGACGCTCCGAGTGGGATGGGTTCGCAAGGTGTTATTGGTTGATACTGGAGATTTAATGTCACGTAATAGTAAAGTTATGGGGTTTCTGATGGTGCGGAGTATCACTAGGACTCCAGTAATGATGCTGGCGCCATTGCTGGGCGACGTAACCGAGGACGCTGGACTTACTGGAGCACTGGAAAGTTACCGAGCGATCCTCAGGAATACAGGACTATTACTGGGAAAACCGGGAGCTGGGTGGGCACATATCTGGGGTCGTTGGAACATGAGAGTGGGCCTAGGGACGACGTCCGGGCTCCTTGGAAGATGCTGAGGAACTCTGATATATTCCTGGGACTTCCCTGGGATACTGAGGATGTTTTTGGCGCCGCTAAAGTATTAATGGAAATTTAGGGGAGTCACTGGGTTTTTGAGACATTACTTGGGAAATTCATGGGGGTCTAGTCCTCTTCCACCCCAGGGTGCACCTGGCTACCGGTGCGGAAACATCTGCAGGGAACTGGGGGGAAGGGAGCATCAGAGTCGGGGGCTACTGAGAATCAGCGGAGGAGATCTTGCGAAAGCCGAAGGCTCGCTAACGACCCCCGAAGGGATGGCCCCTTCGGGGGCGACAGAGACCCGGACTCACCCAGAGGCTGCAGACAGGGTCCACTCAGCGCCAACACCGCTGGCGTTCCGCCCAGCGCCTCAGGTGTGGCCCCTTTAAATTATTCGCTGCAGGGCGCACGGAAGCCCCGCCCCCTACCCTGTTAGGAAGGTCGTGTGGAACCTACTGAATGTGGCAACGCCTTAAAGGGGCCAAAGACCATTTGGCTAAGGGAATGCCCCTCCCGCTAGAAGAGTAAGCGAGGTTTTTTTATTCCCCCCATTTATTGAACACCCATCCCACCCCAGTGTCCAACCCGACTGACCCAGGCCCTCACAGGGCGCTGTAGGGAGCCGGTCCTTCAAAGCAAACCCTAAAAATAAATAAGAGCGGATCTCCACAGTCCCAGGTCCTGGGGCTAATGTCCAGTGGCTGTCCCGATCCGAGTCAATTCACCAGCAGCGAATGCTCCGAGGCGTCCCTGTTGGAGGGGCAGTGTCAGCTGGGGCCGAAGGCAGCCGTAGCAGAAGGCAGTTGTGACCTCTGGCAACTCCCCTTCCCTCAGCCCCCAATCCTAACCAAAACTCGAACCTGCCGCAACAGCAGAGGAGGCTGCAGGCTGAGCCACTCCCGCGGCGGAACTTGCCGGAGGTAGGGCTGTCCTTGCACTGCGCGATGTAGGCCTGGAGCTCGCTCATCTCCGCGAGGGCACCGCCCGGGTGCTGAGGAGAGATATGGGGTGAACCAGCCAAAAGGGGCCCCTTGAGATCTGCCCTCGGCTCCACCTCTTCTCCAGCCATCTGGATCTCCTTGCTGCAAGCAGGCTCCCACCTCTGGGCCTTTGCACTTGCTGTGTCCACCACCTGTTGTTCCTTATGGTTTTCTTCCTGAAAGAACTTCTCTGATCCCTGAATATGTGCACAACCTGAATCTTGGTCAGTTGGTGTCACATCTACAACCCCAGTCATCTGAATAGTGTGGCTTTCAGCAAGAGACTGAAAGGCCCTCCCTACCTTGTGAAGGAGCCATCTCTTGCCAAAGTTCTTTCTAGCTAATAGGTCTTTGTTTTGGCTGTTTCTTCGCCCTGATGCTCCCTTCCTTGAGTTCCCATCTCTTCAACCTAGAACTTTCTGAGATGATAAAAATGTTTGGTTCTGTGCTGTCCAATCTGGTAGCTACTAGCCAGCCACATTGTTTTCTGGGCCTTTAATATGTGAACGATGTGAGTGAGGAAATGAATTTGGATAAGTATTTCATTTTCATTTAAATCAAAATGTAAACAGTCCCATGTGGTTAGGAACTAGTATTAGACAGCACATTCTAGAAGCCTTTATGGACTCACCCTAATACCAGTCTAAAGCAGAGGATCCCACAGTAACCTTCCACACTTCCTTCATATCTCTCACCAGTGGTTCACCACACTTCTGTCCATGCATCATCCTCTTGCCCATTGGGCTTGGACAGACTGTGTACACCTTTCCTCATTTCCTAGATGCCAGGTGCCCAGCACAGGGCTTGGCCCACGATAGGCCCTCAGACATGTTGGCTAAAAGAATCCTGTCTCCTTGCCACCTCCATGTTCTTCTCCGACTCCCTGGTCTCCTCAGATCTCCACAGCCTTGCAGGACCGCTACAGTTCCCCAGACCCAAACAGCCCCCACCAAGGCCACCCCACAGAACAGAAGGCTAAAGAGCAGGGCTTCAATATTCAGACAGTCCTGGGTTGAACCTGGCTTCATCACTTAGTAGCTGACTTCAGGCAAGTCAGTGAAACTTTATGGCCTGGTGTCCCTGTTGGTAAAAGCAGACGCAGGAATCCTACCTGCATAGAGCCCTGCCTTGATCAAACTGAGAATGAGGCAGCTGTGACCATGACGACATCAGGCCCACCTATGCTCCACAATTCCAAGCCACTCTCTCCTTTGGCTTTGCAGAGTCTCTCATTCCCCGAATCCTTCTCTCCTTGCACCCCTCCCCCGGCATGTTCCCCAGGACCCTGCCATGGCCCACTCCAAGGGACCTGGAGCCCAAGTTAGAGCTGTGAGTGCGGTTGGTCGCGCGGTGGAGGGGTTGCGTGGCTAACCTTGATGGTGTCGTAGGCACCCGTGATGAGCGCGATGAAGAGGCTGAGCACCATGTAGATGAAAAGACTGATGAAGGAGTAGAGGTAGAGCTGGGAGAAGAGCCAGACGAGGCTGCTGTGGCCCTGCTGCGCCTGCATCGCTGCGAACGTCACGAACATGTCGTCCCCATTGATGAGTGAGAACAGGCACTCCGACACCATGGACAGTGAGCGGAACTGCGGCCGGGCAGCAAGGTCAGTGGGGTTGAGACAGAGGGAGCCGTGAGCATGGCTGGGGGCAGGATGGGGCACTAGGGGTCAGAGGGTACAGTGGACCAGTAGTCACAATGGGACCACCTGGGGGTCACTGTAAAATGACAAGGTCATAGGGTCAGTGCCAGGGTTACTGGGGGTCAGAGTGCAGAATATCATCAGTCATGATGGGGTCACTTGGGGGTCACTGTGTCAATGACGATGTCATAAGGTCAATACTAGAACAGAGGGGACAGTGGGCAGAACTGCTGCAGACATGCTGGTTAAGTTACCAGGGGTCAAGCTGAGTCGTTCAGTGTGGCCAGGTCA
>NW_011889290.1:2838730-2839425 GCF_000151845.1 Pteropus vampyrus | reverse complement strand
AAGATACAGTACATATATACAATGGAATATTACTCAGCCATAAAAAAGAAAATACTGACATTTGTGACAACATGAATGGATCTTGAGAAGATCATGCTGAGAAAATAAGTCATATAGAAAAAGCTGAGAACCATATGATTTTACTTATAAGTAGTTATTTTATAATGTTGAAACGTGGCCCTCTAGAGGCATCTTCTCTAGAGGAGAAAGCTGCGTTACGCAGTTGGGATTTTAATGCTAGCTTTGTTTCATTATTGGTCAGAAAATAAAAAGAGTAAAAGAAACTCCAAGAGATTATTTTAACCACTTCTGTGACCTCATCATTTCAACTGCCCCAGATATGAGAATATGACTGATGTAGAATTTCCTAGGGGTGTCTAGTCACCTGCGACCACAGCCCAGGGTCCACGATTATTCATTGTCTTGAAATTACTCTGTCTTACCTAAAATCCTCAGATCATTTATAGAAAAACACTTGCAGAGTGATTTCAAGATACTTTTCTTGTTGTTTTCACAAGTTAAAAATAAGCTATTAAAAAGAAGTTTAATAATTATTTGGGTAAATATCAAGTTATTTTCTTATTTCTCTTTTTAACTATAGTAAATATACCTCCTGGTATACAAAAATCACTTTTTAAGTTTAAAATATTTCCATGCTCATGGAAATTATAAATTTTGTTTATGTCTTGAGAGAC
>NW_011889290.1:2837931-2838680 GCF_000151845.1 Pteropus vampyrus | reverse complement strand
TTTAAAATATTTCCATGCTCATGGAAATTATAAATTTTGTTTATGTCTTGAGAGACTGATTACTTAAAATAAAATATCTTATTATCTAGAAGTACAACAACATGGAAACAATGTACTCATAATAATCCCATTTAACATACAAAACACTATTGTGAGACCGAGAACCCCACTGAGCTTCAAGTTGATGAAAAATGTAAGAATTCACTTAATTACGGTTTCTTCAACTGAATCAAAAACCAAGTTAATTCAAAATTACTTTTGAAGAGAGGGGGAAAAAATAAGATTTTTGTGGGCGTTCTGGATGATCAATAACCACTTGTGTGAAGCTTGAGACAAGTCTAAGAGTAAGTCACTTCTTCAGGAGGAATAACTCAGGTCCAGTGGAGGATCATGAGGAAAACCCTTGAAAGCAGAAGCAGTTCTCCTTACAATTGTAGGACAAGTGAGCCGGGAAGATGTGCTGGGAAGTACTGTTGGAAGCGGCAACATGTTCCTCCAAGAGGAGAGAGAGAAGAACAGGTCCTCTTCTCAGGAAGAGCCCCTTAGACCCACTGGCAATGAGACCACAGGTTGGAAGGAAGAGGGTGTATGCCACCTTGGAGAGTTTGTGCGTACATTGGAGGGGAAGCTCTCCTTTCGAAAGAAGACTGCCCTCTAGTGAGGGATGGGATGGAAATGCTCACTGTCATGTGTTCTATTTGGAAAAGGAACTATGATTTGATGGAATTTAATTCACCTTCAATGACGTG
>NW_011889290.1:2837003-2837881 GCF_000151845.1 Pteropus vampyrus | reverse complement strand
AGAACCCCACTGAGCTTCAAGTTGATGAAAAATGTAAGAATTCACTTAATTACGGTTTCTTCAACTAAATCAAAAACCAAGTTAATTCAAAATTACTTTTGAAGAGAGGGGGAAAAAAACAAGATTTTTGTGGGCGTTCTGGATGATCAATAGCCACTTGTGTGAAGCTTGAAACAAGTCTAAGAGTAAGTCACTTCTTCAAGAGGAATAACACAGGTCCAGTGGAGGATCATGAGGAAAACCCTTGAAAGCAGAAGCAGTTCTCCTTACAATTGTAGGATAAGTGAGCCGGGAAGATGTGCTGGGAAGTACTGTTGGAAGCGGCAACATGTTCTTCCAAGAGGAGAGAGAGAAGAACAGGTCCTCTTCTCAGGAAGAGCCCCTTAGACCCACTGGCAATGAGACCACAGGTTGGAAGGAAGGAGGGTGTCTGCCACCTTGGAGAGTTTGTGCGTACACTGGAGGGGAAGCTCTCCTTTCGAAAGAAGACTGCCCTCTAGTGAGGGATGGGATGGAAATGCTCACTGTCATGTGTTCTATTTGGAAAAGGAACTATGATTTGATGGAATTTAATTCACCTTCAATGACGTGTCCTTATAATGCCTTCTATCAATTCACCTTGTTTTGAGCATCTGATTTTTACTTTTTCCTGTTCTTTTTCTAGGAAGTCTATTTCACTCTGGAGCATAAAGTTGGGAGTACTCAGCTTTTCATATGGTGATTTTGTATTTCAGATGACTCTTACTCAAGGCTCCAATCTTTAAGGATGAGTCTAGATTGTCATACTCTTTAATAAAAATGCTAAAATTGTTAATTAACTTGTTCTTATCCTCAATGCACCAAGTGCATGGCAAGCTGTCCCCCCAACCCCCACTTTT
>NW_011889290.1:2833638-2835868 GCF_000151845.1 Pteropus vampyrus | reverse complement strand
GTTCTTTTTCTAGGAAGTCTATTTCACTCTGGAGCATAAAGTTGGGAGTACTCAGCTTTTCATATGGTGATTTTGTATTTCAGATGACTCTTACTCAAGGCTCCAATCTTTAAGGATGAGTCTAGATTGTCATACTCTTTAATAAAAATGCTAAAATTGTTAATTAACTTGTTCTTATCCTCAATGCACCAAGTGCATGGCAAGCTGTCCCCCCAACCCCCACTTTTATCCAACTGAAAACTTCTGAACAAAATCAAGAGCACTGGAAAAATTTTAGTTCCTATTGAACAATACTTCCAACTCTGGCAGACAGCTCAGAGGACAGGGTCTTGCCTCATGTCTTCAGGCAATCCTGTCACAGCCTGGCGAAACCCCTTCAGGACTAGCTTCTAGCACACTGGTGACAGCCTCCTCACAGCCCTCTGTTGTCAGGGCTGTATTTGCCACAGGGTATTCCAGCCAGGGACCAAGTCTCACATACGTTAGAGGAGGTCATCAAGAGGATGTGATCAAGAGGTTGATCCAAGAACTGGACCTAGGCAATCAGAGGCTCTCTACCCTCTACTCTGTCCTAGAAATGCATGTTTCATCCACTGTTCTCATACTAAGAGCCACGTCAAAGATGTAGCCTTGAGAGAGTAATGTGTTATCAAAATCATCTGGATTGTGAGAAACATGGTGGAGTAAGAGATGCCCCCAGATCTCTCTCCTTAAAACAATAAGCTGAACTTCTAAAACTCAACAACAACAACAAAACCACCCAAACTGCACTCCAGCACGTCTGAGCATGGGATCTGCTCGTAAGAGCTACCACAGGGCAGAACCCTGGGAGTCAGTCAGTAGACAGGGAAAAACAAAGAAGCTGCCTCTCGCGCTGGAGCTCCCTACAGGATGAGTGAGGAGGGGAGAAGGAGCAGCAAGTTTCCTGAACAGCTCTGTCTGGGTGAGCTGTGAGTTCCACACAGTCAGCGACAGTGCCCAAGTATCAGGGCAGAAAGGAGAGAAGTGGGGACAGCAGAGAAGCAGAGATGACAGAGAAACAATAGTTGATAATTACCAGCCGTGGTTGCAAAACCGAGGCTGAGTAGTGGCCCCAAACCTCCAACCCAGAGAGCCTCTACCCCCATACTCTACAAGACCAAACACCACAGAGCCCCAGGGGAATCTGACCAAACACTACCAGAACTGTTGCTAACACTGACAGGGGCTGAAACTGAGGGTAGTAAGGGTGATTGAATATCTATAAGGGAAAAAAAAAGGCATTATTAAGACTTTATATAAAGCAGGGATCCAAAAGGATTAGATGCCACCTACTGGAAACCAAGAGAAAAATTTCTTCTTTGCAACAGACTAAAGAGAGACCTTTATATAATAAATCTTTCTGGAAGAAAGCAGAATGCACATCCATTAATGCCCAGGCAGAGAAATAGTCCATTAAACAACATGAACAACCAAGGTGACAAGGCAGCTCAGAAAAAAAAAGAGAAAAATCTCCTGAAAATAAGCTTACAGACATAGAAATATGCAACTAAAATGACAGAGAATTCAGGATAGTACTTCTGAAAAAACTCAATGAGATCCAAAATAATTCATAACAACAATTTCAGGAATGAAGAAACAACTAGATGAACAGAATGAGTTCTTTAGCAAGGAGATTGAAATCCTCAAAACAACCAAATAGACCTTCTGGAGATAAAGAATACACGGCAAGAGTTGAAAAATGAAATAGCAAGCTTGAGAAATTGAGTCGACCAAATAGAGAAAAGGATCAGTGATATCAAAGACAGAAATATAAAAATAAATCAGAAGGAAGAAGAAACTGAAGAATGAAAAATAATGAAAGAGAAATGCAAGAACTAGCTGATACTATCAGGAGAGGAAACATAAGAATAATGGGCATTATTGAAGGTGAGGAAAAGGAGCAGGGATTAGAAAGCATTTTCAGACAAATAGTTGACAAGAATTTCCCAAATCTAAGGAATGAGCTGGAGCTTGGAATTCAAGAATTCAACAGAACACCCAATTATCTCGACCTCAAAAACCTTCACATTGTATCAAAATTATCAAAAATCAATACGACTTCAGAATTCTCAGGGCAGCCGGGGAGAAGAAAATGGTAACTTATAAAGGAAAACCCATTGGACTTCTCAGCACAGACCTTACAAGCCAGAAAGGAATGGAATCAAATATTCAAAATATTAAGGGAAAGGAACTACCAGCCTAGAATAAT